>NC_051442.1:6866799-6895711 GCF_001649575.2 Kryptolebias marmoratus
AAAAAAAAAAAAAAAGGCCTAGCATTCCTCGAAGGAATGCATATTGCCTGCCACCTTTCGTGCTACACTTTTAGACTAAAATCATCGTACAATGAAAAATTACATAGTTATAGCCATTTGGTTAAACACTGAAAATGACATTACCTGTCATCTCATGAGATATTGTAATATCTTGTGTGATATTGTATGAGCTCTTGGAGTATGTGTTGTGAATGACTCTCAGCTACTACCACACCACATTTTAGCTCAATATCTGTAAAATTGGATGACTTAGAGGCATTTTTATGCAGGCTAAGGTTGATTAGTCATGGCAGCCATCTTGAATTGGATTGACTTCAAAAGTTATTCAGTGGTAGATGTACAGCTAATTATTACTTTCTGAAAGTTTCAATGAAGTCTGTCTAATGGTTCACAAGATATTTTGCTAACAGAACAGACAAATAATCACAAATACATGTACACACACAGACATGGGCGTAAAACATAATTGCTTCACCTTGACCTTCACTGGTAGGTGATAACAAAAAGAAAAGGGTTTATTCTTTGTCCTCGTCTTTCTGACGTATCATCACAACTTGAAAACAAAGTCCTTTGAACTGAGGAGACAATCAATATTCAGAGCCTTTCTCCGAGTGTTCGTACATTACCCTGGATGAGAATGGCATTCTTAAACTGTTTCTGATGTGACTTGATTTGTAATTTTTTTTCAACATCATTATAGATACTACACATTTTAAGCATGCATGTGTAGTGTCAGTGAGTCTTTCCTCTAATAAATCTATTGCCCTGTAAGAATATAGCAGCATTTAGCATATGAAAGGCAGCAGAAACTTGTGTGTGTGTATATTTGTTTCTGTGCAGACAAGGACAACCTGTAGCACAGAGTTTGGCTTTGGGGTACATTAGCAGCTCGACCAGTTCAGGTGCTGGTGGGGTTGAGAAAGGTCAGCTGTGTAACCCTTAATTAGATGACATTTGCCTCAAAGGATGGCACTAAGGAAAAAGGGAGGAGAAAGTGCCACTGCTAAAAAAGCAGGCAGTAGTTGAAAAACAGGACGCTTCTCTCACAGCTAAAGGCCATGCTGTCATTATGATGCTTAAGGACCTGGAGGGGCTCAGACACCTGCCTAAGAAATAAAGCAAAACAAAAAAATCTCATCGGCAGGTTGTTCATTATAAAAATCAATCTGCCAAGCAAGAAGCGAAGATGATTATGACTAAAATTCTTATTTTATCAATCAATATTAGTGACCAAAGTGTTGTAGCTTCACCAGAACCACTTTATTTTATTAAAAGGTGACCTGTTGAGCATTTTTTAAATAAAATTATAATCTCATGAAAAGAGAGCAGTACTCATATTCACCTTAAGGTTAATCACAACCTTATGAGATTTGAGCTTTTCAGAGCATTTTACAACATGAAGCTGTTAGTTTTTCTCACAGGTCCTATCAGGGAGAATGTCAAGTGACATATTCTAAATATCATCAAATGTAGGATAATAAATAATGTTTTTAATCATTAAATGATACATTTTTTCATCAGAAGTCAATCCTATACACTTGATTATTGCAGTAAAGGAAGACAAAATGAAACTACCAGCTGCCTGTCTCAACTAGCACTTTTTCATGTGTTTATTCACTGAGTTTATGGTGGCGCAGCATCTATTGACGCTGAGAAACAGATGGTTCTGTGTCAGCACTGGTCACAGCAGGGCTATGTGAAGAAGGAATTGTCTGATGAGGTGAAACCTTCACCATCTGCAAACGTTTAAAACTGTGAATAGAGTTATTTCAGGGGTAACAAAACAATAAGCCACATGGGACCAAAATGTTGCACTAAATTAAAGTATTGCTCAGTTTTAAAAAAAAGGCACCTGAAGCAGGGATAAAACTTTAGCGACTCTATGAGCTACACTTTGTCACTGGTGTGGCACAATAAACAAAATTGTTGTGCATTTTATTGTAAATTTTCCAATCTGATTCGGATTTAGTGATTTCTTACTTTTATTTTTTGTCTGAGAGTATAAATGTAATTTTTTTCCATTAAAAACAAACCAATTTTTTTTTGGAAATGACTTTCTACCTTCTGCCTGAGGACAAAGGCTCATACTACAAATGAAAGATGTGTGATGGATCCAAAAACAACTCTCTCTAGTTGTGCGAGTACACATTACTCATAAATGTCCAGAGGGGCGAGGGGGTTTCAGTCCTTCTCATCACCTTCATGCCCGACATTTGAGACTAAACGCCTGAGAGGAAGAGCATATAAACCGGAGAGCTACGTATGACATTTATATGGCATTCGTCTGAATAAATATATTCCTGTAATTAGCAGAAAAGCCAATAACACAACTTGGGGGAGAAAAAAATAAATTAAAATCAGGGACAAAGTTTTAACAGTAAAGCTAAAAGCAGAGGCAAAGCTACTATATCCTTAGCTGATGAAGTGGGACAACAGAGACAAGATGAGGAACAGCAGTAAAAGTTTGTGACTCCTGTCAATAAGAATGTGATGTAGGGCTAAGATGGCTCAGGGCAAGTTGATATCCACGGCTATTCTTTCGGTTGACTGGACCTACAAGCTATTAGTAGGATCTAATGACCTCATTACAGCCTGCTATCACAGGCAGAGGGGTAATTTAACCCTGTACCTGGCCATATGATGCTGAGCTGATACTGGAGCTGGCCAACACACCTGAGAACTCAGACTTTTACACACATGCATACAAATGTCCCGCAACCACAAAGCTGCACATTCAGATTCTGGGGCAGGATTGTTTAATATTCTCAAATCAAATTACATTTATTGATGTTAACACTAAACTAGAATACTAATGACATATTTCTAAGTAACACAGCAAGAAAAACATAATAACATTGTTAAACTGTTCATTTCGTCTTCTCCTAAAACTGACATTCTGTCTAAAGGTCATCTGTTAGTGAAGCTGCATTTTTTTTGTTAGATGAGGTTTTGTTAATTTACTTATGACAAAATCCAGAAAAAAAAATCAATGTCAATGCAGAAATTTCTCCATATATAAGTGTTTTATCAATGACAGATGATGTTTTTTTATGCTTGAGCCAAGTAAACATCCTTTTGTTGTTCTCCCCACAAATGTGTATTTGTTGTCTTTAGAAAAAACTAAACAATCTTCTGAAACCTCAAGTATTTTTTTTTTTTCAAAACTGTTTCTTTTCCGTGTTTATCAGTACTTGATTGTCATTTTGTACTCTGTTATTGTCTTCAGTTAGTCTGTGAAAGTGCTCAGAGTTTAAATTACTTTATTATAGACAAAATACCAAATGAAAGTAAACGTAAACTGATAATGGGTTATCAATAATGTCTGTCAATAGTTACTGAAGTAACAAGAGATTTTTGCCTTTGTAATGGATTTTTTGCTCTATGCAACACATTTTAAATGGCACAAAATGTGTATTTTCTAGACATTTGCAGCTAGCATGTTTAGTTGACTTGTTTTTTGGATACATTTATTAAAAAGGTAAAAAAGCGATACCTTGTTGCTACAGTAATGATTTGTAATACTATTTTTTTGGAGGCTGATTGCAAGCAGTTTAATCACAGCCTCTGCTTTAATTGCTCTCTACTCCACTCTTGAAATAAAGTGCAGTTATTTGAGTTTGTCCCTCTCCCTCTTTGGCAGAAAGGAGATTAAAGGAGCTCTAGAAGCTCCAGAAAGCCCACAAGCTATACACTCTTAAAACAAGCAGTGTGCGCATAATGACGATAATGCACAGCTTGTGCACAGAAATACGCTCACTCTCAGAGCTATACAGTGTCTAAATCCTTCTGTTTTACGTATCAACACCCACCAGCCACTTAGGAGCTGTAGTCAGACAGCAGCTGCCTTTGAATGTGAACTGAAGCTCAATGCTTGGTGACTAACATGTCCAATCCAGCAGACTGCTGCATCTTTAACTGTGCCCATCCCTTTTTTGCTGAAAGTGTAAGAATAGGACACCTTTATTATGCACATCAGTGAATATAATTTTGTGTGTATAACAGTCTTGAGTTGAGATGTTCAGGCTTTAAATACTGCAGGTAGACACTTAGAGAAGTTGTGTTTGACACATTGGTAGTCTGATGTAGAGCCCAAAAATGAAGAGCATTGAGCAGGTAGTGAAAGCACCCAGACAGAACTGAAAAGCCAAGGCCAAAACTCACATCACAATTACCAGTGATGAATAATTCACTGAGTCAGAAACATTCAAAGAGTGTTAAAAAATGTCAGCTCTCTCCACTGTCTCATCCTGCCGCTCTCAAACTGAATCTTTACTTTTATCTTCTTCTCTCCGCTGGATAGTCTGCTTCTATGACTTTCTGAATACACGGCTGTCTGCCAGAACCTCTTTTCTCCTTTTCGTCGTACAGCGAGGCACGTGATCGTGGTGCACAAGCAAGCAATTAGCAATCTTTCTGGAGAAGACTCATCTTTGAACAGTCCATCATGTTCAGGGCACAGTCCTCCTCCTCCTCCTCCCATCGTTTAATCTGCTGTTGTGAGCTGGGCTGAGCCGAGGGAGATTTTTGACTACGGTAACGCTCAATTCACTTTTTCAAAGTAGAAGCTGGAGAGCTTGCACCAGCTGGCACCTTAATCTGCATCCATAAAAAAGGACAATATAATATCTCCCCCCTTGCTTTCCTTTCTCTCTCTCTCCCTTCTGTCCTGATTTTTTTTCTTTCTTCTGGGAAATAAAACATTAACACATGTCATGAATAAAGAATATACCTCCGCTGAAGATGTGGCAAATGCTTCTCGTTTTTTAACCGCTGAAAAGAAGAGTGATGACTGTGCCGCTGTTCAACCTGCAATAGTGAATATTATATCTTCTTTTAAAGAGAACATTTGTGAAAAAACCCCACTTCCTTTCATCTTCACCTAACCAGACAAGTAAATTAAAACTACACTCTCCGTTAGCAGCTTTAAAAAAAGGTGTCATGTAGGAGAAAGAAGCAAATAAATAATTTGAAGGGGCACTATGCTTGTGCTACTCACTCAGAATAAGAAAAAGCACACTTAAACTACAAGCATGTAGCAGAACAGGGAAAAGCATTACAGTTTATGTAGCTAAAAAAAAGAACAATATGGGGAAAAAATGAAATAATAATAGGGCATATTGTTATTTGGCTAAAATGAGCATTTTATTTGAAAGGATGCATCCCAGTGGGGGTCAATTAAAGGTACTAACTATAAAATACAACAAAAATTTATCCTGAATTATGTAAAGAAAATGGCATAGTTTAAAAGAGTACACTCCAGAAGTTTTCCAAATATATTGATAGGTAATTCTGAAATGCAGGTAACAAGGTGTTTGGCTGAATCAACCATAACAACATGGAAGAAAAAACATTTGCTAGATCAGTAAGTTTACTGTTTCCACATTTCTTAACTCAAGTCCAATGCTCAAAACATTCATAACTTAAACCTTAATTCATTTTCAGTTTGTAATATGATATATGGTATACGTTACTTGTCAAATATTAGTGTAAATACATACCAATACAGTAAATGCTTTTCTGTATTCAGTTTTAGGATTTTTTTTCCTTCTGGAGTGTTGGAACGAAATGAAACTTTTAATGCTTATTAAATAACGTTTATTGTAACAATGATAATTAATGTATGAGATTGGGACCTTTACTCGTCTGTGTCCGATAAAAGTCAAAAAATATCCTTTAACAACTCTAATGGGCAGTGTAGTTACTAAATGAACAGCGTGACATTGACTTACTAAAAGCATCTGCTGACTGACAACGTGCAAGTCTTTCCATTACGAGGATTCCAGGAGGCACCAAAATGCTCCTGAGAACATATCCAGAGATAATTATGGTTGATGTCAAAGAGACTGTGGTGAGGTAAACTCGTGCACAACCATGACAGCCCATGAAAATACAAATGCACACACTCCTCCCATATCACACACATTTTCCAACTGTCTTTCCACTTGTTTGGAGAGACTCACGAAGTCTCTGCAGATGTCATCTAATTGAGGCTCGGCCTATTGTTAATAATTCAAGCCCTCTGGAGATGTTGGTGTTAAAACACTAACCAATCCTGAATTAGACTGAACGAGATACATGACACCTCTCATATACACAGAACAATTAGAGTACAAGGTCTCAAAAACACAAACACACCCTGTGGACGAGCAACATTTGGTTTAAAAGATATTGTGTGAGGATAAAAATGTGTAATAAATGTCTAGTATTCCTTGAAGGAATGCTTATTGCTTGTTGTTCTCCATGCCAGATTTGTAAGACAAGATAAACTGATTTTAAAAAGAAATTATGGAATTTTAACCTTTCAGGTCAAATTTTGACAATAACATTATGCATTATTGTACAAACTGAAGGGGGAACAAGATATCTTATTGAACCCTCTGTTATTTCTCCAGTTGTGAATCAGAAAAGCAAAAACTCAGTTTTCTTTAGTTGTTTCAATAATTTCCTACTATCATAAGGCAATATGTCTGAGTCTCTCTTCAAATAGCCCATGCTGCGTTGAAAGAAAAATCTTTTTACAAAACAAAATTCCAACATTCAGACGTAAAACACAAGCAAAACTAAAAGAGAGCTAAATAATATAAAACACAATTTTTTTTATAGCTTGTCCTTCCTGAAAAAGATTTATAGTGTAACACTGCCAAATGAAAATAGCCAGACAGAGGAATTATAATTCTGCTTACTTTATTGCTTTTGTAAGTGTGTCTAGACAGCAGTTTTAAAAAAGGACAGAATTGGCTGGTTACAGGTCTCCCTGATCCAGTTGTAAAGGGGTGAGTGGTAATTACAGATTTTATCAAAAGACATGTAAATCTGACCTTTCAGAGTCCACTGCCTGCTTAAAGATACATCTCTAAGGGTACCAAATATTTGCAGGCAACCATCAGTACTGGTGTTAACTTGACTGAGATAACTTCTGTAAAAATAATGATGATGATCAAACGATCACAAATGTTATTCCATCAGTCCCCTGCAGACACCCATTATTGATAAACTTCCTCCATTAATTTGGACTAACATTGCTGCCATAAAGATACATTTACTATTTGTTAAAAAATTTTTTAAGAGTCAGCTCTTTTAAATCTGAGGCCAATGATTCTTAACCAGAAAAAAAAGTGGAAAAGCTCCCTCTACATTGGGAAAGAGTCTTTGCATCAACCAGAGAAAGTTTTAGGGTGTTTTGTTCATGAATGATGGTACGATGGAGAGGGAGATGGATCGATAGAATGGGGCCACAGTCACTGTAATGAGGGCATTACTCCAGTCTGTCATGGTGAAAAAAAAGCTGAGCCAAAAAGCAAAGCTCTCTAATTACTGGCACATCTACATTTCATTTAGGTATGGATTATGACCAAAAAAAAAAAATTCCAGATACAAGTGGCTAAAATTAGTTTCCTCCATAGAGTGGTCGAGCTCAGCCTTATAAAGTATGAAGCTCATCTGGAGGGAGCTTAGAGTTGAGCTGCTGCTCCTCTGCCTCGAAAAGAGTCAGTTGAGGTGCTTCGGGCATCTGATTAGGATGTCTTCTAGAAGCCACCTGGCCATGCCCCACTGGGAAGAGACCTAAAACTTTCTAGAGGGTTTTCATGTTATCTCTGGCCTGGCAACTCCTTGGGATCGCCCAAGAGAAGCTGGAAAGTGTAGTTGGGGAGAGGGATGTCCTGGACCTGTTAACCCCCGCAATCCAACCACAAAAAAGTGGAAGAAAATGAATGAAATGGATAGACTGACAGTGACAGATGGGTGTTCTTCAAATCTTTCCGATTTCCAAGTGTCTAAATTCTCTACATGGACAAATGTGATTCTAAGAATTACATCATACATTAAAGGTTAAAAGAGACAATTCTTTATCTATTTTGAGGGCTTTATACTTATTTTGTGAGGTTATGGTTTTGTGTGAATTTTTTGGTTTGTTGTGAATATTTGGTTACGTGTAAAAAAAAATTACTTTAACTGTGAATATTTAGCTATCACATTGCATATACCATTGCCAATCACAGTCTGTCACAATCAAAATGAGTTGATAACAGAATGGTCACACTCACATATTGTCCATCACCAGACTATCAGATGGAAAATATGTACATTGAGAATTTGCAAGCATGAAGGCAGGTGCATCCTCCCAAAAACACATTTTGAAGATTTTTTTTAAGTGCATTCACTTACTAACCAAAGTCATCACATCCACACCTGGGGGTGGAAATTATTTATTCCATTTCCATAGAGATGAGCAGAGAGTTACTTTCGTCCGCACCTACAGTTTGAAGCTAATGAATGCGGATTGAAAAGACGTTGATGCCATCTACACAAACAACCCCAACACCTGTGCACCAAGTGGCAAAGCTGTTCCAGGAATAAAATAGCAAAACAGAATTGAAATATTGATATTTTGCAACGGAGTGCATGAATAAGCAAATTAATAATCTGCCCTATTTATTTCTCTCCCTCCCCTCCCTGTGGAGGTTTAAGAGCAGGGACAAGAGCAAGCAGCCTATTTAACGTTAAATGGTGTAATTTGTTATTTGTGGGTGTTGATAAATTAGTGTTCCCTGTTACTGTGATGTTTTCTATTACTCATGATCTGAGAAAGCCTCTATTTCTATGATTATCTCTGCTCAGTCACCAGAGTGGAGGAGTGAGTCCAAAGGCTAATTCACAGAGGGTTTGTTATTTTTTTCACGTTTGCCTTCAGCCATTCTGATAAAGTTAACTTGTATTTAAATGTAGTTAAAACTTTTGAATGAATAACCACTGCATGATGATTCATTCCTGCTTAGTCATTCATTTTTGTCCACTACATTGTGTCATCATTTTACTGAGAAAAGACTTGGGTGTTTTCATTTCAGGCAGCGCTAAAATCCTGACCAACGCCTGTAGAAAAAAAAAGGAGTTTTGCTTATAAGTTCATCACAAGGGCAACATTTGTCTTCAAAAAGGGCTGTCTTGAAGCCACAATACAGAATCATATTGCTAGTGATAGTGACATTTATCAGCTCAGATTACCCCTCAGTTGGAACACTTTTTAATGTAAAGTTTCTTTATGTAGATATGGTTTTGAATGACAAATTAATGTTTTTGTTAATTAGCAAGAGAAGGAGGACTGGGTATAAAATAAGCATTTTAAAGAGGCTGAATCCCTTTGAAGAAAAGGTGGGCAGAAGTTCATCAATCCATAAAAAATATATCTAAAAACAGTGGAACAATTTCAGAACAATGTTCTTCAATGAAACAATAGGAAGTTGATTATCACTATTCTTGTGTACATTTTCCGTCCAAGCTACTTCAGAATTTGGAGTTCAACAAATAGTTCACATTTGCTTAACAAAGTGCACAACATTTTGTGTTAAATGTAGGAGAGATGAAATGAACAAGTACTATTAGCACTTTAGTAGTGTGCCTGTTAGCTAAAAAAACATTAAAAAAATATTTTAAAAATATTTACCAACATGCAAATTGATTTAAACTCAATGAATTTCTCTCAGGGTTAAATAAAGTATCCATTCATTTATTCATTTCAGAATTTATTGTGAAAATAATGATTTTGTATGACTTGTGTAAATATGAACAAAAAGAAACAAAAAGAACTGGAAAAGAAAACAGCAGATAACATACAAAGAGATGTAAAATCTGAAGACATGTAGCTTTTTTAAAATGATGTAGATTTGTCATGAATAAAGATGATCAGATTTTTAACATTCTGCTTGCTCATCAATGTTAATGTAGTCTGGCAGTACGTCTCGCTGTAATATGACACCAGCTTTCTCAATCACTTTAACAACTTAAGATAATAACATTTGGCAGTGCCCGGCCTTTCTTGGACCTGTGAGTCAGTAACTTTGCCACAGCAGCAAATATTTCTGCCTAAAAAGCACTTAATGTGCATTTGACAAATTAAATGGGACATAAACACATCAGCATCAAACAGAAACGGTGGATTTCACAACGGCTCGGATATGGGCACACTAATCTGTTAGCTTATCCTCACCTGTCTGCACAGAGGAATCAGTCACGATAAAAGAACAGAAGGGGCCACCTAATGGCCTGTGGAAGAAAATTAGGAGAAGAGCTCTCACCTGTGGATGATGTGCTTGCTGCGGAGGTATCCCAGAGCCAGAGCTAATTCACAAATGTAGAGCTTCACCGTGCTCTCTGAAAAGTGGACGTTCTGCTGGAGGTGGTACCGCAGGTCGCCACCCAGGAGCAAGTCCACCACCATAAACATGTCCTCTTCATCCTGGAAGGAATACCTACCGAAGCAGAAAAACAGATGTTTAGGATGAGGACAAACAAAGTGTAAACAAAAGTGATACAGAGTGAGATTTGTGGAAAAAAAAAAGTTGTTATGGCAAAGTTGAGAAAAGGTTAAATGCTTGTTTTAATAAGACAGAGTCTGAGGAAATTTAAGGAAATTTAAATTGGCATTGGAGGATTGAATAAAGTAATTAGAAAATATTAAATTCATATATCCACAATAAAATTGTCAGGATTTGAGTTATTTTTTAAGTTTCTTTTGTATTAGGTTTTTAGTTTCATGTTGTTACTTTTTGTATAGTTGTTGCTCTCTCTACTCTTTGTGTCCCTGTCATTATTCACCTGTCCTCAGCTTTATTAGTTTGACGGCCACACCCATCTACACCAAGTTTGCAATCAGTCATTTGTGTCCACTTCCCAATCACCACCGTCTGTCTTTAACCATGATGGGTAGATGTCCGGTAGAAAAAAAAGCCCTCCAACTGGAAAAGCATTGTTAGAGATCAACTTGCAGTGCCACAAATTATTTTATCCATCAGCAATAAAAAAGATGCCAGAATCAAACTGAATTTATGTCAGTCTTTAGATCCTCAAACAAATCTGTTTCTTTATAACAGTGTAAAAAACTTCAGTGCACTAGGTTTTTTTGGGGGAAAAAAAGAGGCAAATGATTTGTTAAAATTACCAACTGATGAGCGTTCCAACAGCAAGAACTCAAAAACCCACAACTTGAAAAGCCTCCCAGAGCTTCTGAGGGAGCATGCTGCTCCGCTCTGAACTGAGTCATGGCTTAGACAATAAACATGACTGTGTCTTCAAGGATAACAAGCTCAGAAAAGCCTTGAATATATTCTAAAAAAAAAAGTGGTATTGCAGCCTGTAGAGAAATCCGACAATTAAACAGAGTACATGTCTAACAAACCAATATGAGACATATGAGCCCCGTTTCCCTTCTTTAATCCTAATGGTTTCAATCACTTGATTTTAAACAGTCAGACTTTGTAGGACACCATTTATTATCCTTTTTATATCTGCCATTCTGTGTCAGGAGAAAGCCAGATGAGGAAAGGCAGCACATGGAATGATAATCTCTTTTGTGATTACATCAGTGATAAACAGATTATCTTTTTTATAGAATGTGCACAATGTTGCCGGGCATGTTCACGTCTATCCCTTCATCAGCAGTGGTATGAAACTTGATTACGGTGCAGAGTCCTGAATCCAGCAAGCTTTTCTACTCAGATAATCCCCGTTTCTTTAGCCTGTGTATTTATCCACATGTCTTGCAAATTTTGACCTAATTTTCAGAAACATTGTAAAACCATACTACTGATTTTGATTTTGCGAGGTAAGCGGTGGGTAATTTATTTATTTATTTTTCTTCCAGAACAGCAAAGGAGTGCAAATCAAACTTCAAATGTAGAAGGCAAACCATAAACAAATTCACTAAAGAGCAAAGTGGACAAGATTTCAGTTTGCCTAGAGCAACTGAATGTTTTACATCTGCAAGTTCATATATTGCATAAAATGTGGAAACTATCCTGCAGCTCCTCTCAATTCCATCTATGTGATGACAGTGTAAGGTTGGCCGTGGTTTGAGTGGAATAAAACACCATCATCTTAGCTCAGACTCAGTGCTCAGTGACCAAGGAGGTTTTTTGGCACGTTGGAAAACTCTCCTCCTCTGGGACCTTCACAGATAAACTGAATGTGGTGGGTTTTTTTCTTTTTTCTGCACTAGATGGATGAGGATTGATTGATTGAGCTGACTCCAAACTGTCTGCTAAGGCTCATATAATGCTGAGACCACGCATTCTTTAATTGCCAGTGTCTTGTCTTGAAGAGGGAGGCACATTTGACAAAGTGCTTCCCAAACAAAGAAACACAAACGGGTTTTTCTGTTTGTTTGTTTGTTTTTTCAGTGAATGTTAAAAAATGAATGCATCATAAAACTTTAAGTATCACTATATCAAAATAGCAAAGATATAACCGGAGCATCTTGAATTTAAATGAGGCACTCAACAGCAAACACACACAAACAAAACAGTTTAAAGGTTTAAAATTGTATGAACCAATATCAGCTTCTTTAACATGTAGTACACTTCATATGAAAATATGAGATATTATAAGTTACACTAACAAGTTTACTTAGCTTTATTTGCAGAGGATGGATGCTTAATCTGTATGACTCATTCAGTCTTGTATTGGAAAGCTCAGGAGAGAACATATATGCAGATGGATCATGATGGTTTTCCTAAAGATTTAAAGCCTAAACAGCATTTGAACAAAACTTGTGCAAGAAAATCAGCTATACTAGGAAATATTCTCTTCGAAAATTGACATTAGAAAGGATTTTCAGAAGGTTTAGAGAAGTCACGATTGCACTTAACAAAATGAGCCTGGAGCTGGTCTAAGGATAGGCAAAAATGAGTTTAAAATGGACGTGTTTCTAAAAATGTACACATATATGGTGAGTTTACAAAGATTTGAAGTAGCAGCTGCTTTGTATCAGATGTATGTGAGATGTAACCATACAAACAGAGTGGAGCTCTGTTTAGAGATGAGAGAAATGCATCTCAAGATGGAAAATGATACAACACTTGAGAGGGAAGCAGAGAGGAAAGAAGCTTGATATCAAAGCATTGCCTAATTTAGAACTTGTAGTTTTTCAAAAGCTGATACAAATCTGGCATGTTTCATAGATTGTTATCTTATTCTGACACTGTAATCAACATATTTCTACATTTTGTTTATAATTTCCCTTGTGAAGTGCCTGCTGAATAATAGTTATTAAACATAGGATCAAGGGATAAAGCATGGATACAGGAATAGAATATCATTAAGCACAACAGTTTTAGAGCAAGCCTGGAAGTTACAAAAAACAAGCAAAGCTTAAAACTATAAACCCAAACAAGAAAAAACAAGGCTGTCTGTAGTTTAAAGAATGAGCTACACAACAGCTGGTGTTTGCTGGATGGGAACCACTTTACACTTTCTATTAATCTTTTGATTAACTGCTTCCAGCTCTCATCCACCATCTTTCTTTTTTTTTGTTTCTAGCCAGTGTTTCATCCTCTCCTTCAGCCTATCACACTATTCAACACACACACACACGTGCATGCGCACATCCTTACAGACACATTCAGTGTAAATACCTCTAACCCAGCAGAGTTAGTTAAGGTTGTAAAAGATCCAAGAAGCTGCTGTCACAAGTGTTTAGGAGACTCAAACTGGACTTTAATTGCTCTCTTTTTTTGGCTGAGAAAGAGTGGCCTCTTTAAGAAAAATAAATAAATAAATGAATGAATCTGCTCTGGTATGAAATACAAGGAAACATTTTTTTTGAGATATGAACAGCCCAGTGTTTTTTTTCTTTATTAAAATTCTTTATTTCTTGATTTAGAATTATAAAGCAAAGCAATTATAAATCAAATATTTATTTTATGAACTTACTCTAAACTGATGCAAGGGATTGCCATCAGTGTGAAAGTGGACTTTCAAAACTTTGTTCTACCTTAAGAAATGTGTGGAAAAAAATAGACTGACATTGTTAATCTTTCTTTAAGAAACAAAATTTCATCCCACTCAGACTTTTGTTTTCTCAATTTGTTTGAACAAAGGAGAAAAATAGTAAAAGTAAACATCCAAACCTCCAACATAATTAATATCTTTGATTGTTTTTTCTGTAACTGCACTGCTTTCAGTGTAAAGTAGCTTGAAGCTGGAAGTTTCTGTTTCTGTTTCTGAAGTTTTGGTTTTTGGTTGTTTTTTTTTGAAAATTCAACTCATTATAGTTAAACTGAGTGAAGCGGTTTAAACTTTCTAAGTCGCTCGTTCATTAAAACGAGCAAATGCCTGCAAATAAGTCTGAGTCAGCATGTATCTGAGAATGAGTACAATGTTTTCACAGACTCCCCAGTGTGAGGTGGTAAAGGTGGACTTCTCAGCTTTGATTGGGGGGTGTGAACTGTCTTCATGAACTAAACAGCTGAGGTTCAGGAGAATGCAATTTTCAAGTTCTGAATAGCTCACACCTTGCAGCTGAGTTCCTGTGAAAACCACAAACTAACAATCACTGAAGTAACCATTGTGGTAGACTACAAGCTCTTTTTTTTTGCCAAAACCCAAAAGTTCAGACCAATAAGATAATGTTAATAATGTTTACAGGGTATGCATTAAAAGCATTCTGTTTGCTGAGTTGTTCTACATTGTTTAGTTTGTTGTGACCTTGACAAAAATATGTTTTCTTTTTGTTTGAAACACTGTTTTTGTGAAAAGGATCATTTTGCAAATTTCATTCTTTTATGAACCATCTACAGCTTTTCTTTAAATACAATGAAAGTTCCACATTTAATTCATTCAAAAACCAATAACTTAAACAAACAAAACTTGTTTTAGTGTTAACCCTGCCATTTAAGTGACAGAAGGTCTCAAATGACATTTGAAGTTGTAAATGCTTTAAAAACAAGCCGGCTCTTACTATCATTTCCTGACGTGGTGTTTGTAAAGTGTTTGAATATAAAGGAAGTCCCTGGTGATCTGCTGCTGATGTTATGGTGAATTAAAAATAGTTAAGGTTGTTCATCATGTGGGGATTCCAGTTCTCCTGTAAATAAATCCCATACCTGTTTTTATCTGAGTGAAGTGTTTTGCCTTTCAGTTTTCACTACTCTGGGTTTAAAAATTGTTGTTAAAAATCAAGAACAACTGTTTCGGTTTTGGTTGTTTCGTTGGATTCTCCTGTGTGGATTCCCTTTAGCTTATGCTGACATGTTTGTCCACCTGTGCTCTGGTGGCCAGATGTTTCTCGTGCCATTAAAAAAATGGTGTAAATGTGTGGATACAGACTTCTTTACTTTGTTTTGTTTTTGCCAGTCTCTTGTTGTCCATGCTTATTAAGCCTAAGGCTTAGCAGTTTAGAATCAGCATCACCGAAAATAATCTGTTTACTCCTAAAGTAAGAGTGGTCCAACCCATTTTTCAGCAGAAACCTTATACAATAAACCCCAATTAATACAGATATTTGGTATTGAAATAGTTTTCTCAAACAGCTCTTTGATCTGTAAACTATTTTAAATTTGATTTTAAAATCAATTCATAGTTGCACTCTAAACAGCACAACAAACTGAACAGACACAAGTGTAAAATGTAAAAGGACGAGCTAATCAGGAATTATATTGTCAGATTAACATTTCTGCAACTGCAGCGAGCTTAATAAAACCAGAAAGAACATATTTAACATCTATTAGCAGCTGCTGTTTGATGCCTCAAACTGCTTTTTGAGCCGAGAGCAGCAGTTGGGCTTCAGATTAGCTCCTGTATATTATGTTGAAATGGTGCAGACGTTTCATTAGCCCTCCTGGCATCGAGCCTGGTCCCTCTATGATGTGCTTGCTCTCTCCCTTCCTTTTTTCTTAGTCCCCCTGGTTCCCTATAGTTTCCTACACTCTCTTCATCTCATACTGCCTGTTTTTTTTTCCTTCACTGTCTGTCTCTGCTGGGTCTCACATACATTTCAATGTGACCTCTTGCTGCCCTCTAGGCACTCATTCTCATGGGGGAGCCGCCTGCACGAGGAGCTTTTAGATGCAGAGGCACCTCAGGCCACTCCAGTAATGGATGTTTTGAAGAAACCACAGGGGGTTCACAAACTAATGGTGACTTGTTCCTACAAAAAGTGTTGCTTTCCTCCTGTCAGAGGTAACAATTTTGTCTCGCAATGCTCCAGAGATGGATGAAATAATGCTGAAGCTGCTTCTATTTTTAGACTATATTAGATTAGGCTTATTGGAGGAAATTCAAAGCATCTTCCCTATTTAGGTCTATAAAGGTCTTGCATTCCTTTAAGGAATGCATATTGCCTTCTCCTTTTCATGTATTACTTTTAAACTAAGATAATTTTATGCCGAAAGTTGACAGAGTTATAGCTGCTAAGTCAAACCTTGTAAATGATGTTATGCATGATCATGTGCAATAATAGGATGTATTTCCACTCTGAGAATGTGTTGAGGATGACTCTCAGCTACTACCACACCAAGTTTTGTCTCAATATCTGTAAAATTAGCTGAGTTATAGCTATTTTTGTGTTTCATAAATCAGGTTGCGTCCAGAAGAAGTTAACCATCTATAGATGTACATCCAGTGATTACTTTTTGAGAGTTTCATTAAATTATGACCGGTGGTTCATGAGATAATTTGCTAAAGCTACAGGCAAACAGATACACACACATGCACACAGACAAGGGCAAAAAGATTACCACTACAGTAAAAATCATTTCTTCATGTTATATGCCTAAATAATACAATTCTATATTCCTGATCATTTTCCCTTTCTAGAATTAAAAACATTTGTGCTTCTAAATCTAATTGTTGTTTTTTTTACTCTCCAAAAAGCCCCAATCTTAACCTCCTTGGAAGAAACAAAATAAATCTCTTATGAACTGTTCAGCGATTATTTTTCAGTTAATATTTCAGCATCTTTTAAACAACTAAAAGACCAAAAAGCCTCAGTGAGTCAAAGTAAAACCACAGCAAATCATGAAATGCTCAGCACAAAATTTTGCATCATTAAACATAAATACAGCCAATACCTGCAGAAACACACAAACACGCGCGGACACACACGTAACACAGCATTTTACAGAAATGGACTCAGCCAGCCAACCATGCAGACTGTCACATGTTGGATTGGTAGTGACAGCCCTCCAACCTTCCTCTCACCCCATCTCCTAACACCTCGTTTTGATTGACAGCTCCCATCAGTCCGTGTTCATTGCAGCACGCAACACATCCAAAAAGCACATATATCCCTTGCAAAAAAGGCAAACAGGAATGGTATGTAAATAATGTCACTAAAGTCAAATTTTTATGCATTCAACTTTTTATTTCATTTCAGCAATGTCGACCATCGACCATTGGCAATAACAGTACTTGATTAGGATGTTTTCTTCTTCCTGCCACTCTGTCATTCTGATCATCTTGCATTTCATTGGGTGACCTTGACATGAAGCCAAATACTTGACATGCTGACAAACTGCTTTCAAGCGTTCGGCAAATTCTGCAGTTAAAAGTAAAACGAGGCCTTCTTATTGCCTGCAGCACTTGTGATATTGGAGTCTGGAGTTAAGCTCATCCTTGCTGACTCTATTCGGAGAAAACGTGCGGTGACTTCACAACACATCATGTTTGCCTCACGAAACCCTTTTGTATCAGAGGATCATCCAGTGTGCTCATCTTAGTATTTTTTTAAAAAGCATTGCCTCTCTGGGACATTATGGAATCACAGTTTGGGTTTCTAAAATAAACAAACATGAGTGAATACAATACCACAGACAGATTTCTTTTTCTGCACAAAATGTGATGCATTATTGGGATCATGTAAGGCCTTAGACTAAAGAGAGACTCCCAGAAGCAAGTGAAGCTTTTACTGCATCACATTTAGCATTTTAATGCTCTTAGTCTGTTTCATTAATGCTTTGTTTTGTTACATCAGTATTTGTTTACCAGTTAAGATGTTGAAGATCTTATATATATATATATATATATATATATATATATATATATATATATATTACTAGACAATATTATGGTGTGTTTCAGTTGATGAAAACATATAATAAATTTAATGTTATTCTAACTTTGTCTAATCAAGCTGGTCTATTATTATTTTTTACTAAAAGCACATATTTTTTCTAGTTTTTATTCAGAGCATTCACAGACTTGTATTTCAGCACTGTTATTAGTCTTGACGGTGGTTTGATTTTTTGTGTGTTTTTACAAGCTGGTTCGACCATTAATACACAAAACAGAAACATCACTATCCTTCCAAGTATAAAGATCTTGTTTGTTCAGAAAAAAAAAAAAAAACTAATGTGCAAATATGTAACTTAGTGAACACAAAAAGACTTTTAAAGATTTCATCAGTGGCTGAAGTGTTGTGAAGTCCCATAACAAATGGCATTTTTGCAAAATGGGGGCATTGGCCTTATTGTTCAGTTAGAAGCTGTATTAATGATGTGACATATGATTTTACTGAACAATGATTCAAACCAAAAAGCTGGTAATATTGACAAGAAGAAATCTCAAACAATCTCTTTGAGATTTCCCCAATCATGCAACTGCTTGAAGATTTAAGATGAGTAAAAATTGAATTTATGCACACTCACATCTGAGCATAATGTATCCCTGGCGTTTACACTCGCTTTATTAGGTACACCTGCTCAACTGCTTGTTAACACAAATAGCTAATCAGCCAATCAAATGGCAACATCATTACAAAAATTGCAATTCTTAAAAACCATAGATGGACTAAAACTTTTCAAATAACTTGTCAAAAAGTGCCTTTCGTCACTTTTTAAGTGTTCCGTTTTTGTTTTGCTTCACACACAGTGCAGATATACATCTGAGGTCAAACCCGGTGCCAAACAGTGACAAGAGCAGTGACAGCAGGAGAGAAAAAACATGAAAGTGGAGCAGGTGGCGAAAGAGGAAAATGCAGTAGGAGAGGAGGAAAAAGCGGGGTGAGGGAAGACAGGGTGACTGAAAAGAGCACAAGAAAGAAGAAAAGATGGAACAGAGGATGGTGTTCTGCATATAATTGGCTCGGCACAGTTCATTTACTTGGAGGTGGTCTCTCCCTGCCTCTGACCTTGAGTTCTTATTGCAGGACAATCATAACTTGTGCCAACTCAACACAGTGAGACAGACAGAAAGAAAACAGATAGGGTGGGTGAGTGGGCACAGCGCTGACCGAAGCACATCTCTAGAGGAAATCACCCCCACCCATGGGGGCTTAGACTGCCAACGGCATTAACTTCCTCCTCCTTTTTTTTTTTGGCCAACACAGCATGTAATAAAGCAAGAGAGCTAACACTGGCATTGTTTGCCTGATGAGTCTGTACACTTCACTTTTCTCCATTTCTCTGTTTACCCCTTTGCCGTGTGGATTTAACATCTTTCCCCATGACTTTCTGCATTTATTTCCTTTTGGACTTTTTAAATCTTTAATTTATTGCATCTACCTTTGTCAAGAATGAGAATAAGAGAGTTCTAAAAACAGCAGATTAGAGATTTGTTAAATAAATGCATCTATGCTTGAATAAATAAAACGTGGACGGCAGAGGATTGCGGCTATTCTTCTTTTGTCTTTGAACCAACCTCTTCTCTTTGCTTCTCCGCCTGCCAGAAAATCAGAGTGGCTTCCAGTTCTTGTAGAGTTGGAGAGCTTATCAAGAATTAATGATGCCTTTCAAAGGAAAGCTTAACAAGCCTTACTTATCAGGCATCTTAAAAGTATGATTCCTAGTGCTCAATAAACTTTGGCTTACAGACAGTGATAAATAGCAACTAGCACCTGATGACTCATCTAAGATCGGCACTTTCAGTTTAAATGAGCTGTTGAGGAAAAGATTCCCTCAGCACCAAACACAATGACACGATACCAGGAGGGGCATGTCATCCTTTTAAAAAGCTTGGATCAGTGAGCAAACTCCATTTTCCTTTTAGCAACTTCAGAGGGTGAGATGAACGTGGATGGAGGCTTCTAAGTGTTCCTCAGTGGTCAACACCTCTCTGCATGAATCTTACAGGCTCCGACCAAAGAGTTCTTTTAATAGGTGAAGCTCTTCTATTGTGTTATTGCATCCTCTGATTTAATGGACAGAATCCAGTCACCATAAAAACTAAAAGGTTGACAGAGTACACTACTAAATCAATTTAATTGATTTGATGTGCTAAAACACAACCTTTTGTGGGGAATGGCCTGCTGAAAAAAGACACATTTATGGTGTGGTTATGATTTTGTCCAGGCCCATAAACAAAAGTAAAAATATTCTGAAACTGAATTCCAATATATACATTCAAATATGCATTGAAGCATGCCAGCTTACCAGAAATTAACCAGGAAAGGATGCTCAAGGTTCTGCATGATCTGCAGCTCTTTCAAGACATTCCTCACTTCGTTCCGTTCCACACACTTAAGCTTGTTCATGTACTTCATGGCGTACATCTTCTTAGTGTCTTTCTTCTGCACTATACAGACCTGTTCAAATCACATGAGAGAGAGTCCCTTGTTATTGTAAAATGTGTAAGGTTTTATCAACCTTAAAGACATTCTGCAGATGGCTTTTCGCAAAGAACTTTGTTGGACAACTTTTTAACACACTGTAAACAATTACAATCAATGTGTCCTTAAACTCAAAATTTGATGACAAAATTTGTGAACGGCTGCCAACTACCATGTGCACTTGTTTAGCTAAGGAAACAGACAAAATGACTGAAAAAAAAGGTCAACAATAGGGACATCTATGGAAGAACCATTTGTGATCAAGAAGTCCCACAGTTTTGATGTTTTGGTAAGACTTGTAAAGCAAAGTGTGCCGACAAAACTGCTTTGTTTACACTGAGTGTGTACCCACATTTGAGATATGCATGTCAGTATTTTGAGAAAACTAATGGAATAAACTTTTTCAAACTGTAACATTTGACATAGTTCAGGATAAACATTTTATGTTTGATTTTGTACTTTACAATGAGTACCTTTAATTTTTTTATAAAACATTTAGAGGCCATTTAGCAGCAGCGTAATAATGTGTTTCATCACTATCCAAAGGCTGCTCAAAACTCCTTGAGGGATACAAAACAGAGCCTTGGTAATAAAATAAATAAATAACTGAACACTGATAATAACAACAACCCATCCTCTTATCAGTTTTTAAGTAGTTACTAATATCAGCATTTTTTGAGATGTCCTTTCAACAAAGGATAAAAATGCATTTTATGTTTAAGCTTTACTGATTTTCTAAAAACATGTTTTTTCTCCCAAATGTTGCAATATAGCTAGGCTCGTTTGATAATTCATTCATTTTTGCCTGAACCTTTATTGCACATGAACCTAGAGACGATTTGTAACATCACCTGCATTAACAAGAAATGTTGGTCAACATTTAAAATATTCTATGATCATGAACTGAATCCTTTCTTAAGATGTCTAACTATCAGCGCCGGCATATTTCGCATTTCTGAAATAAAAAAAGAAGCACGTTTGCAGTCATTAGAGGTGTTTGTGCATGACAGTCTGGTCTTTCAAACTAAACAGCATGACTGATGTCAGAAAGATGCAGAATATAAAACACCAGGTGGAGTTCTTGTCTCTGGCTAAATGTCAGAATGATAAAAAACATCTGTATTACATTTTGACACGCCTGATTTTTATATGCTGAGTTATAATATGCCTCATTTATTTGTAGCTGTTCTCATCTGTGTTTTGAGCATCAATAAGCCAATGATTACTACTATCTAAGAGAGTGATGTGTGGACCAGCTGGCACAATTAATCAGCCCAGCCCTGATCACATCACTCCCCAACCTAAACAGCTTGCCTTCCACTGTGATTAGACTGCTTATTTGTTGTTGGACAGCAGGTTGATGTTGTGTCCACCTCTAACTAGGCACACTTCCTTATATGAGCAACTATAGGTGAAATGAATTACTTTGTGACCTCATTTGTTTTTGTGATATTGTTGATTGTTTTTAAGCAAAATAAACAGTAAAAAAGATTCACAATATATATAATAATGTTGCATAACCAGTTAAAGGGTGTGCTATTTGCTGTAACATGCATGCCCATGTGTTATCAGGGGCCAGAAACAAATAAACATTATGCAGAAATTAAGATTTTCTTAATCTGTGGGTGCATAAAGGCACAAATGTGCATGCACTTTTTTTTCAATTTAATAAAACTTCACCATCATCTCAACTCATTCCCATTCCAGTCTGTACTCATGAATGGAAGCAAACACTCCCTTAATGAAAAAAAAAAAACAGCCACAGAAAATTAAAAACAAATAAATAAATTCTTACCTTTCCAAAGCTCCCTTTTCCTATTGCCCTTAAGATTTGAAAATGATCAAAACTGACTGTGGAGAAAAAAGGAGAAGTCAATTTATTGTTACTTTTTACACAAAATATAAAAATCAAATTTCAGACATTTATGCATTTATAAAATACTTCTAAAAAGGGGGAGGAACGTATACAGTATGAGCCAAAAATTCTGCTGACTTCTGTTGTCTGAGGTTTGTATAGAAGCAATGAAATTAAATAAAAAAAACTTTCCTGTGGTCTGACTAAATAAAAAACATATTTCTGTGAAAAATTATAAAACAACACTTTCTGAGATAATGAGAGGATGACACAATTCAAAGCCCAGCAGCCAAGTAATAATAAACATTACAGGCATGCTTTATATTAATCAGTATATAAAGATGTTGCCAAGGTTATATATTTTTTATGACATTCCGAAACTACATTCTTTATGTAAAACAGAATTGAGTTTACCTGCAGCCTAAACTTGAACACAATGAAAACATTTTAAGTTTTATGAAATCAAAGTATACAAAAATAAGACCTTGAGCATTTCAAACTCTACATCAAGTAAGAGATTGTAAATAAATCACTTTTAATACAACACCAAGTCATCGCCTCAGTTTTTAAAAGTGTTGTTAAAAAGGGGGATGATGCAACACAGTGATACATGTTTACCTGAAGCAACTTCTTTATCAATTTTACAATAAGCCCATATTTTCATAATTAGAGGCCCAGCATACCTTGAGGAAATGCATATCACCCACCACCCTGCCAGAGTTTTAGTTTAAGCCTCCCACAAGAATTGTAGCCTCTTCAAGTCAAACATTGAAAATAACATTATGTGCACTCTCGTGCAATTTTGCTATTTGTTACAGTCAAAGTATGTGTTTTGAATGACCCTCAGCTTCTACCACATTAAATTTTAACTTAATATTCGATCGACTCCAAAAGTTATTCAGTTGTAGACATACATTCAATAACTGTTTTCTAAAAGTCTCATTAAAATTCATCTTGTTGTTCATGTGATTGCTTAGAGAGAAACCAGGTTTACTCCAAAGGTTAATGCTAAAGTTTTAAGTAGAATGTCCCACAATGTACAGCCTTTGGATTATGTGTTTAATGACTCTCAGCAACTACCACACCAAGATTTTATCACAATATTTGTAAAAATGATTGAATTATAGCTATTTTTTGGTTTCTAAGGTCATTTAGCTCTGGCAATCATCTTGACTTGTTTTCAAAAGGTAATTAGTTGTAGATGTATATCCAGTGATTACTTCTAGAAAGTTTTGTCCAATGGTTCATGACACACAAACATGCACACACACACAGAAGATGGGCAAAAACACAGTAATTGTAATTCACGGCAGGCAATTAAAAATTGCACGTTTTAAAACAAAACTAGGTTCTGAGGCTATATAATTGGAAAAGAGATGAAAACATGTAGCTCATGCGAACAAAAAGTCAAACCAGCTGAAAGTCTCCGGGGAAACGAGAAGCCGGTGACATTTTATGGCAGAGCCTGGAATAACCTTCAGCTCAAAGATGCCATGTATGACTGGTACACGTTTTACTTTAAGACTTATTGCAAAGATCTGAAAAGGCATTTCTTTGTCTGCCTTCTAGCATTCATCTCATTTTGTTCTCATATGTCTGTGTCATCCACACACACACACACACACACACACAGTGACAGAACATAAACCACAGCATTACTCCCTTTCTAACGCTCTTCAATCTATTCCATCTATCAGCAACATTATCGCCAAATGGAACCGGATGGGGCTGTTTGTTTCTCGCTGTCATGACAACAAGGACAGACGGTTTTCCCTCTCTGCTGTTTCCCAGAGGATGAAACAGCTGCTGCCCACTATTTGCACTCATCCGAACACACACAAACACTCCGAAACACACACACACACTTAGACAATTGCGGCCACAGTTGTTATTAAAAACACACTCATTTATTGGACATGTAGTGCCGATTTAAAACATTACCTTCTGTTTTAGCAGCATTGTGGCGCACACAGACACATATTCAGCCTGCGGCGGCTAGATCTATTGGATGTGACAGTTAATGTAATGCTCTGTTAGTCACGTATCACTGGCACTTCCTCGTCTCACACAATCTGAGCTGGAGTGTTTACACAACCTGCACTAAGATCTATATGAGGCCAGCTTTATAACCCACACATGAGATGCACAGATCTGAATCTGCTTCTGTAGTTTTCCCAAGAGACAGCTGTGTCCATTGATGAGATGGGAGATAGTGTTGTTGCAGGAAGAGGCGCAAACAGGCAAGGAAGACGGGAGGAAGCTCTCATTTTACTTTCATTACTTTACTGTGCTGTAATAAATGATGGACACATGAGTAGCAGTGTGTTATATTCGACACATGAGTAGAATTGACACACTGACAGTTTTCCTGTAGTTTAAATCAGTCAAGGAAATCGAGAGACTGTGGAGCTCATCTGCTCTCTGATTTGAATTTGACTGACATCTGCTAATCAGATTAGACTAAACTAATCACATTTATTTGGGTTGAACATCACATGCACTTTCATACACCCTCTATATCACTGTAATGTACTGCATAAATATGTCCAAACTGGGCTGAGAAGATCCTAAAACTCACATTTTGATCTTGAACAGAAGCAAAATGTCAACATTACACCCAGAAGCTCCCAACTACTCAAAAACAACTTTTGTGATGAAGTTGGGATTTTATTTGACACATTTTGAATGAATCCATCTGCTTTTGCAAATAAAATAAATCAAAAAATTTCAATCATTTCTTCTTCTGCCCTAACTTTGGAGGAAAGAGACGACTCAACTAGAGGGCAAAATACTGCATCAAAATTAATAGGGAACAATTTCAATAAAAGTGTTCAAGCATAATTTGCTACTGATTGGATTTTCTTCAATTTTCCATCTTTTTGTGGAAGAAAATTCACTATAATACTATGCTATTACTACTATTACTATAATACTATAAAAAAGCAAGAAAAAAAAACACAATGATTATGCAGTTGTAATTTTGTTCGTATAGAAAATATTAAATACTTAAAATAATTTGACAAGTAAACACAATACAGGTGCCTTTTCAGCTATAGTGTATATGTTGAATTTGTCCCTGGTTGTCACCCAAAAAATATAATTTAACTTATATTTATGGCTCCGGTGTCACTTCTTTAAGACCTTTTTTTGTATTTGTATTTATCTCACAAATAAATCCCTAGTTTTGGGCTGTTATTTGTTTCAATTATCTGTTCAACAGTATCCGATCATCAGCATTTACATGGTTGCTCTGGTAGCTGAAACAGAAGCTGTGGGTCCATGTGCAGCTGGCGGTGTGTACCGATGCGCAGTAAACAGGGCCTGTCAATTAACCGGAGTCTCTTGGTTGCACATTGTGAGAAACAAGGAGACACATGATGCACAAACATGATTCTCTGGGGAGATAAACAAGTCTTGACAGAGTTCACCTTCATACAAACACCTCTGAGTAAACTAGCTATAATGGGGAGAGGATAAACTCTAAAATATACAATAATCTCTGCACAGTTTCAACGTGTAATCAGATTTGCTGCCTTTGATCTGTTAAATGGAGTCCATGTTAATTCCATTGTGTTTTATTTATTTTTTTTACACTCTATGCAAAACAAACAACCACCCCCAAAAATCACAAAGTTAGATGTAGCAAAAATTGCATAAGCTGTTTTTTGTTTTCTACATTAAATGCTTTGAGCATTTTAAAACTAAATATTATTAATACAAAGTCATTGGCCACTTGTTCAATTGCTTGTTAACACCAACAGCTATTTAGCCAATCACGTGGCACCAAGTCAGTGCCTTTAGGCATGCAGAGGCGCTGAAGAGGACTTGCTGAGGTTCAAACTGGGCATCAGAATGGGGAAGAGAGGAGATTTAAGAGACTTTGAATGCGGCGTGGTTGTTTGTGCCAGACGGGCTGGTCTGAGTATTTCAGAAACTGCTGATCTACTGGGATTTTCACGCACAACCATCTGTCAGCATGTATTTATGTTGTTTCAGAACACCGACCCATAGCTTCACAGTATAATTAACAAAAAAAAAACTCTCTGATGCTAATATTACTTTGCAGTAACAGTAAAAAGTCAATTTGCATCTTTATTGCTACTCAAAGAATCTTGTTATGTACACTCAACAGGCAGAGTGCATGTTGAATATATACATAAATACACACACAAACACACACACACATATATATATATATATGTGTGTATGTTTTAAAAACATAGCTGAAATCTTTTTAGAACTGCTTTTTGACCTACATATCTTGACTTTGTTACCACTCAGCTGTGACTCTTTCATTTTTTAACTCAAAAGTTATGTTTTTGAGTTTATCTCCCCTCTGTTCTAAGTAAAATCACCCCCTTTCTTTTATGTTGGAGAAAAGTCTGTAAGTGTGCAGTGTTGCATCATTTACAGATTTCAGGGAAGCTCTTTTATGAGCAACATTTTCGGAACGGCACTCTTGATAACTAAGCAGCAAGGTTAACCATGAATAATGACTCCTTTTTTTTGATGAAAGCGGCCTAAAAGTAAAAGAGAAAAGCCCAGAAATGGATGTTGTTTTTTCTGTGGCATGCTAAAATGTAACAATCTGGATGGACAAAAAAATATTTGGTGTTTCAGCAAATGAATTTACAAATTAAATGTCTAATTATCCTTTCTAATTCTCACATCGGGACACTGTAATCCATTAACCTGACTACAAACAAACCCATAAAAGCTAGCTAAAACCTATCTGGGGTGAAATAAGCCATTTCATTTTTGATGGAATTACTAAAATTCTGACTTATCTGAAGCCTTTGGATTGTAGCCAGAGAGTTCAGATCAATAAAAAATTTCAAGACATAAAAAAAAAAGATTGAAACTAATATTTTTGCCAAAGGTGTTCTTGAACAATTTGGAAAAAAGTCATAGCCAGGCAATAATCTGGCATTAAATGTTACAACTCCTATACTCTTAACTGAAATTATGAAATTCTGTGGTCTCAACAAAACCAATCGGGTTTGCAGTGCAGAGTATTTCTCTTTTAGATGAAGCGAATCTGGCTTCAAACCTCATCAGCATTACAGTAATTAACCGTAAGTGCTCTTAATCATGTCAGGTAAGAACAGCACATTGATAAGGTTGCAGGGGGAAAACAAAGATGAGACAGAGCTGAATGCTGATCATAATCTGCATGTTTTGAGTTGCAGAAAAAAAAAGGGAAATGAAAAAGAAAGATTGATGTTTTAATCCTCACCCTCGTCTGTGTCGTCAGTGATCGGGGTCTTGCTGGACTGTCCGAGCCCCATGGCTGCTCCTTTTACAGATCTTTTAGTCCCGCTCGAGTCAAGCCAGTCTCAAACAACTCTCCTTCATAGCCCGGTCATCAACTAAACTCTCTCACACACACTCACACACACATATGCATCCAGTCTCATGGGCTGATCCCGTTTTGCTGACTTGAAGTGGTTCCTCCTAACACTGCACCTTGACACAGCCTCACATCACAGCACACACACAACAAGAAGGGCTGGGGGCACTAAACTACACACACACACACTCAGGCTTATCCCCTATGCTTTCTGTCTGTCTTTGCCACGGCTTAGATGGATGCAGCCCTTTCCATCTGGGAGGAGGAAGAAGAAGAGGAGGGCTGATGATGTGCTTGTGGCTATGACCCTCTGCTGACTGAGAGTCTAACCTGTGGGGGGTGGGGGGAGGCAGAAAAAAAAAACACAACACCACCAGCAGAGTCAGGGAGGGGGAACACAGAGAAAGCAGCAATAAAGAAAACACTTTACCATATTATTATAGCTCAAGCTCATAGGCTTGATTAGCTGTCCTGCCCCTTCTGTTCCCTCCATCTTCCTTTTGTGTGCCATCAATAAATTATTTAACTACTTTAGTTTAATCAAACACACATCCCACAGGGGCCCTGTCTACAGGGCATGAGTGATGAATGGTGGAACCTGTTTTCACATTAACAGAATACAACAGGAGGAGTTTGATGTACAGTTTTGGGGTTTCTGTAAATGGAAATCCATCAGGCTGTCCTCAAAAGATTTTAGGGGGTGCCAGACAGCATAACAAAGACTTTGCAGCTTCTGGATTTAAAACAAAAAACAAAAAAAACCCGCACATATTTAGATTTATTTTTATCTTTTTGTGTAGGCATGCTATTGCAATTTGTCATGAAACTCATAAAAAACACAATTAATGAGTATAACATCACAACATAAATAAATCACTGCAACAATGATGATGCAGCTTTTTTAAAGGTAAATGGCAGGTTGGTTAATGAGATTATTGCAAAGAAGGAGTGCCTGAACTAAGTTATGAGATGATGAACTAAGTTAATACCTATCCACATGCGGAAGGTTGTCTGGAACCAGTTACTAACTGTCATTCCTAGACTGGATGATAAGGTCACTGCTGGCCCCTCAGAAACCCCCACTCCTGGGTTCAATGAAATATTTCTAAAGTAGTGCGGGACACCGCAGTGCTGAGCTCCCTGCAGAGGACACTGTGCTCAGAGACCCTTATCTGATCCAACACGCGCTGCATCCAAAGCAGCCCCGCCGCCTCGGGGCAGCTGCTGCGGACACCTACCTCTGGACGCTGCCGGCTCAGTAGTCGAGCAAATCTCCCCCCCCAGCTTGGTGCAGAGATGTGGAGCAACACGTCAGAAGCTGTGGTTGTCCCGCGCCGGGGACTCCTACCAGCCGGAGGTGGGGAGGGGAGGG
>NC_051442.1:6896074-7000994 GCF_001649575.2 Kryptolebias marmoratus
GGGTTAGGAGGAGAGGTGCGCCGCACGTCGCGCTGATGTGAGGCTGACCTCCACATCTCCGCCTGCGAGGAGCGGAGCTGCCCACCTCCACCACCTCCATCTGCAGGGAGGCGCGTCTCACACACCCGTCCTCCTTCGTGCCTCACACACATCATGGAACAAAAGTCCCACATGTCTTTCTAAAGAAATGAGATGTAACATTAAGCTGTTTGCTGCATTAAGCTGTTTGCTGTTGTCACCCGGTACACCAGCCAGCTTTTTATACTTCCATTTTAACCTATGGTTGTTGTTTTTTTGTTATATAGTCTGGAAATTAACATTCGAGTGTCCTCAGATTACTTTTACTTACAGTATATGTGCGTCAGGTTATATTCCGCAACATGCCACCTTGTGGTTATCTTTAGAACAGCACCCTCGCGGCAGGTAATGGGTTCCCCAGTTTGCACGTGAGCTCCTCAAGTTTACAGCTGGCCCATGTCAGCTCACTGCACTGAGATGTCAACTCACCACACCAAGTGATGATAACTCTCTGCGCTGTTGTATCTATAATAATCACCACTCACTTCACTGTCTGTGCATCTGTGCATCCTTTTTCTACTTCTGTTTGCACTCCTCTGCTGAGACACTGGACTTTCCCTACTGAGGGATAAATAAAGAACTATTCTATTCTATTCTATTCTATTCTATTCTATTCTATTCTATTCTATTCTATTCTATTCTATTCTATTTGTTGGAAAGGCAGTGAGTTGTTGTACTGAGAGCCATCTAGTGGCGAAAGTTGGTAGGTGCATTATTTACTTTAGAAACTGATCAGCACTTTAGTCCGACACGGAGCCGGCCACTTTAATCAGCTGATGCAGTTTAAGTTGTGTGCGTAGCTGACAAGACGTAAGTTTAACCTCATAATAGCTGCGTAGGTAATTGTCCTGTGTTTTGCCATTGTATTTAGGCCATGTTTAGCTTGTGTTTTATATAAATGGCCGTTTGTTTTCTAATGTTTGAGGTTGTTTACTAGACGGAGCTACATGCTAATGCTAACCTCATCCGGTACCGTTTTGCTTTAATTATGTTAATTAGCGGAGTTATAAGTGCTCGAGTTAGTCGTACTGTGCAGGTATAAATGTTGGAGATAGTTTTATAGTTTCTGAAGTAGTTTTATTAATACAGACCGCCTGCATTTCTGATTCTGTTTATTTCTTTCTTTTATAGACAACACACACACACACACTCACATACATGAAGAAAATAAGATAATTAGACCTCTGTACGTTAAGGCTGTTATATGTCACCAGTAAAGAATTAAAGAGCCTGGAAGAACCAAACATCCTGTCTGTGCTCCTTACCGGCACCCCTCGGAGGATATCAGCATCATAATCCAAAGTCAATGCTATCGAACATTTGGTCCTTCGAGCCGGATTTGATATCTTCCTAGGACATCAGGATGCAGCCAGGAATCCCTGTTCATGACTCAACACGCCCCAAACGTACAAGCCGGCTTCCTACCTACCTGAATGAATATGAAGTGAGCTACACCAGAGCTCATCCAGTCATTCCTGCTGCCCAGCCCATCATCACCGGAGCTGCACAGCTTCCTGTAATCACCGGGAAAGACTACTCATCTGAATCATCACGTGGTACCAGTCCTATAAGCCAATCGAGGTGGGACCATACTATTGATGAGTGGACTGCTTCCATGATTGATGAGGTGAACCCAGAGCTGAGCCCGCAACCAGTGTGGCAACCTCCAGAGGGTACAGGTAGATCAACACCTCCCTCACCACTCTTTAGACCATGGGAAGTCATTTCTACTCCTCAGTCATCAAGTCGGGATCATCGGCAACCTCCCTACACCCCTGACGGTCAGTATTATGGGAACTATCCTCCTCCAGTTCCTCCTAGAGGCCAACTCCACCTTGATACTGCACAGACTTTTGACGAACCCCATTATCGTCCGAGGTTGCAAAGTTTGAACGCCACGGCTCAGCCCACCTACAACAGAGAAGCTAGTACAATTGATAAGCTAGATAGTTTAATGGCTGAACTAAGCTTATTAAAGCAGCAGGCAATTGCAGCATCAGAGCCAGCTCTACCGCCAAGAATGAGCAGCAGAGAACCTGAGAGAAGCTCATCACCTTTAAGACTTCCTTCCTATGGTTACAGTAACCCGCCATATTGCAAGCCAACCACATATGGATCAGTGGCGAGGCCAGTTATACTGCCAAGGCACAAGGAGCCTCTCAGCTACCCAGGTGAAGCCCCTCAAGCTCAGCATCAGCGGTCACCTGCCTACAGCCAGGAGAGAACATACAGGGGTCCAACGCCTTCAATCCCTAGCCTTACCAGGCGGGATCCAGGTGAATTTGCCCGTCTGAAAATCGCTCTGGACAACCTGCTCCCTCAAGACAGCACAGAGCTGTTCAAGTTCCAGGTTTTAATGGACCACTTAAAGCTAGAAGACGCACGTCTCATCGCGGATGCTTACCTCAACTCTCCAACGCCTTACACTGATACAATAGCAGCTCTGACAGAGAAGTTTGGCCAGCCACACCAACTGGCTCTTCGAAAGATTGCAACTGTCATGGACTCCCCAGACATCAGACGTGGAGATTCAGATGCCTTTGAAAGATTTGCACTTCAGATTCGGGCTTTGGTGGGTATGCTGAAGACCTTAGGCCAAGAAGGAGAGATAGAGCTCAGATGTGGGTCTCATGTGTCACGCCTTCTCAGTAAACTACCTGCGGAGATGAGGTCTGAGTTCAGAAGACACATGTGCCGCCGTTCAGATGCAGTTTATGACCTCATAGAGTTCTCAGATTGGCTTCAGTTGGAAACTTGGTGTCAATCCAGTGATGGACAAAGGGGTTATTATGAACAGCGAGAGAAACCCGGTTCAAAGCCAGAGCGCCGACGAGACTCAAGGATGGCTCCACGTTCTGCTACTGTACTGCATGGTTCAGAGAATGACTCATCTATCTCTACATCAGAGACCTCAACTAGTCATCTGTCTGCTAATAAGAAAGGAAATCTATCGAAAGCTTTCTGTCCCTACTGTGGTACTGAGGATCATTACCTAAGTCAGTGTGACACATTTAAGTGCTTTGATAAGGATCAGATGATTGACTGGATAAAAACTAACAAACGCTGCTGGCGCTGTGGGAGAGCACACCAGGCTGCAAAGTTCAACTTAAAGAAGCCCTGCAGCAAATGCCAAGGTAAACACCTGCTCATACTACATGCAGTCAACAGTAGAGAGGTAAAGGAAGGGACCTGCCTAGTAAGTTCTGCTTCGGAGACGCTCTACCTGGACAAGCCTTCGGATCCGACTCGTGTTTTCATTAAGATCGTCAGAGTTCTCCTGAGACATGATGACAAGATGTTGGACACGTACGCAATCCTTGATGATGGATCAGATTGGACCATGTTACTGTCAACCGCAGCCCAGCAACTAGGGGTGACAGGGACCCCGGAAGACATGTCCCTCATAACTATAAGGCAGGACATTCAGACACTTCATGGAGCATCAGTATCATTTAAAATCTCACCGATACATCAGCCAAACAGATCCTATCAGATTTCAAATGCCTTTACCGCCCAACATCTAAGGCTAATGGAACATTTGTATCCCATTTCTACTCTCAAGAGGAAGTATAAACATCTCTCTAACCTAAGTATCCAAGCCTTCAGCAATGCTTCACCCTTGCTATTAATTGGTGCTGATCACCCCCACCTTGTGTGCCCTGTAGAGCGAGTACGACTTGGCCCGCCAGGGGGCCCAGCTGCCATCCACACATGACTAGGATGGACCCTACAAGGGCCAGCAAGAGTGCTTGAGTCACAGTTACTGCCTCATCAGTGCCTGTTTACATTTCTCAGCTCCGAAGCTCTTGAGTTAAGAGAAATGTGGAAAAGCTGTGGCAGGTCGACATTCTTCCTTTCAGAAATGAGAAAGAGGTCACCAGGTCGAAGGATGATATTGAGGCAATAAATCTTCTCAAGTCAAAGACCAAGAGGGTAGAAGTCAATGGCGTACACAGGTATGCAACATCACTCCTGAGAAAGAAGGATTCACCACTGTTTCAGGCTTCTAAAGAATCAGTAATGCCAAACCTCAGGAGTATTGAGAGACGGCTGGCTAAAGACCTGGATAAAGCTGCTGCATACAGTATGGAGATGGAGAAACTTGAGACCTCAGGAGTTGTGGCCAAACTTGGACCTGATGTGCAGCAGGAAAGTGGTGAGAGCTGGTACGTACCCCATCACATGGTCCAGCATAATGGAAAAAGCAGAATAGATTTTAACTGTTCCTTCTGTTACAAAGGACTGAACCTGAATGAGTCAATGTTACCTGGACCTACTCTAAGCCCCTCCTTAGTAGAAGTTCTCCTACGCTTCAGGCAGCACACTGTGACCATCAGCGGAGACATCAAGGGTATGTTTCATCAGGTGTGCCTGTTACCTGAAGACAAACCCTTACTGAGGTTCATCTGGCGCAACCACAGAGACGAACCTCCTGACATTTATGAGTGGCAAGTCCTTCCATTTGGGACAACTTGCAGCCCCTGCTGTGCATCCTTTGCTCTACAACAGCATGTGTTCCAGCACAGCACACCTGAAGAGGATGTAAGGTTTACAATCGAACGGTGCTTTTATGTTGACAACTGTCTGCAGAGTTTACCATCAGGCAACGAGGCGCAGCAGCTGATCGACAAACTACGACACCTTCTATCACTTGGAGGGTTTGATGTCCGTCAGTGGGCTAGTAACAAACCAGTGGTCATCAGCCATTTACCACCTGAAGCACGTTCAGGCCAGCTAGAGCTGTGGCTATCACATGACAAAGCAGAGGCACAGGAATCTACCCTGGGACTGAGCTGGCACTGTGACACTGACCTTCTTGGATTTAAACATCGTCCCCTTAGCTATGGGCAGCTCACAATGCGAAACATATACCGCATACTAGCAAGTCAGTATGACCCTTTGGGTTATATCCTACCATTCACTACAAGGGCCAAAATCATAGTACAGCAACTGTGGGCTAAGCACAGAGATTGGGATGACACACAGATTCCCGATGATCTGCGACAACAGTGGTTAAGTTGGGAGAAAGAGTTGGAACAGCTTCCAGAGATCACTCTGCCAAGGTGTTATACAGCACCAAGCATGGACAACCCTGAGGTGAGAAGAGAAGTGCAAGTCTTTTGTGATGCCTCCGAGCGAGCCTATGGATCCGTGGCCTACCTGCGCTCTGTGGATCCTCATGGTAATGTACATTTGTCCTTCCTTATTGGCAGATCTTGTGTCGCACCGAAGAAACAGCTTTCGATCCCAAGGTTAGAGCTGTGTGCAGCCTTCACAGGAGCGCAGCTACTCAAACTCATCAAGAGTGAGCAGACCCTAAAGATTCAGAGTTTTACTCTGTGGTCTGATTCTACCACGGTCCTCAGATGGCTTCACTCCACCTCTTGTCACTTTAAAGTTTTCGTTGGCACCAGGATTGCAGATATCCAGCACCTTACAGACCAGAGTACATGGAGGTATGTAGAATCCTCTATGAATCCTGCTGACGACCTGACAAGAGGACGGACTCTAGCTCAGCTAGCACAACGTAACCGATGGAGCCATGGACCTGAATTCCTCCTCCAAACTGCAGATACATGGCCTTTGGAACCTCCTCTTACACCCTCAGATTTGCTTCAAGAGCTAACAGAGCTGAAGCGGTCCGCTGTTTGTGGTATTGCAGTTACCAGCCTAAACTCTTCAACAGCTGAGCAGTCTAAAGCCACGACCTGGAAGGAGCTACTAGAAGTCACAGTTAAGGAGCTGCACGGGGTGGCAGTACAACATGACCCTTCAGCACTTGACCTACCATCTGCTGAGAGTTACAAAGATGCAGAGCGACATGTTTTTCGATTAATACAGAGGGACAGCTTTGCAGAGGACTACCACCTGCTTAAAGCTGGTAAACCAATCCTACCTAACAGCCGCCTTGCATGCCTCTCCCCTCAATATGACAGAGACTTGAACCTTATCCGAGTTGGAGGCAGATTGCGTCAGATAGACAATATCGACCTGATTATTGCCCATCCTATTGTTCTAGACCCCAGCCATCCTTACACAAAGTTGCTCATCAAAAACTTCGATGCACGTCTCTGCCATCCCGGACCCGAACGAGTGTTTGCAGAACTCCGCCGCTTTGTTTGGATTCTGAGAGGAAGGGAAGCTGTAAAACGGCATCAGCGCAGCTGCATTGAATGTAGGAGATGGAAGTCTAAAGCTGCTTCCCAACAAATGGCTGATCTACCAGTAGCCAGACTCCAGCTGTTCAAACCAGCCTTCTATTCCACCGGCATGGACTGTTTTGGGCCTTTCCTTGTCAAACTAGGACGTCGCCAAGAGAAAAGGTGGGGAATTTTATTCAAGTGCCTCACCACTAGGGCCGTCCACATCGACCTCCTGTCTTCAATCGACACGGATTCATTCCTGATGGCCTTAAGGAGATTCATTGCCAGGCGTGGTAAACCAGCAGAAGTCTATTCAGATCATGGGACAAACTTTAGAGGAGGAGAAAGAGAACTCAGAGAGACTTACAATCTAATGTGTCCTGATCTCCAGAAGAAACTTGTTACCCAGCAAATCAGCTTCAAATTCAACCCCCCAGCAGCACCACATTTCGGAGGTTCATGGGAGAGAGAAATACGCTCCATTAAGACTGCCTTATACACCATTCTCAACTCGACAAGTGTCAGAGAAGAAGTGCTCCGAACTGTGTTAGTGGAGGTTGAAAGCATCCTGAATGCCAAACCATTAGGCTATGTCTCCTCTGACATATCTGATGTGGACCCGGTCACACCCAACTACCTGCTTATGGGGCGGCCTGATAGCTCCCTTCCACAGGTAGTCTACCCCGAGAGTGACATGCTGGGGCGGCGACAGTGGAGACATTCTCAAATCCTGGCAGACCATTTCTGGTCTTCATTTATTAGGAACTACTTAACCAATCTCCAGACCCGGAGTAAATGGAGGAAACCATCAGACAACATCCAAAAGGGAGCTGTAGTTGTGTTGGCAGATCCCCAAATTCCCCGTGGACAGTGGAAAGTAGGAGAAGTTGTTAAAGTCATGCCTGGACCAGATGGACTCATCAGGACTGCAGAAGTGAAGATCGAAGGCAAAAACTATGTTCGGCCTATTGTGAAGTTGATCTTGCTGCAGAATCTGAAGGACAATGATGGACCACCAGACTCTTGTTAAATTGTCTGCCTTTCCATTGTTTCAATTTGTCCTACAAATTGGGGGCGGCTATGTTGGAAAGGCAGTGAGTTGTTGTACTGAGAGCCATCTAGTGGCGAAAGTTGGTAGGTGCATTATTTACTTTAGAAACTGATCAGCACTTTAGTCCGACACGGAGCCGGCCACTTTAATCAGCTGATGCAGTTTAAGTTGTGTGCGTAGCTGACAAGACGTAAGTTTAACCTCATAATAGCTGCGTAGGTAATTGTCCTGTGTTTTGCCATTGTATTTAGGCCATGTTTAGCTTGTGTTTTATATAAATGGCCGTTTGTTTTCTAATGTTTGAGGTTGTTTACTAGACGGAGCTACATGCTAATGCTAACCTCATCCGGTACCGTTTTGCTTTAATTATGTTAATTAGCGGAGTTATAAGTGCTCGAGTTAGTCGTACTGTGCAGGTATAAATGTTGGAGATAGTTTTATAGTTTCTGAAGTAGTTTTATTAATACAGACCGCCTGCATTTCTGATTCTGTTTATTTCTTTCTTTTATAGACAACACACACACACACACTCACATACATGAAGAAAATAAGATAATTAGACCTCTGTACGTTAAGGCTGTTATATGTCACCAGTAAAGAATTAAAGAGCCTGGAAGAACCAAACATCCTGTCTGTGCTCCTTACCGGCACCCCTCGGAGGATATCAGCATCATAATCCAAAGTCAATGCTATCGAACATTTGGTCCTTCGAGCCGGATTTGATATCTTCCTAGGACATCAGGATGCAGCCAGGAATCCCTGTTCATGACTCAACACGCCCCAAACGTACAAGCCGGCTTCCTACCTACCTGAATGAATATGAAGTGAGCTACACCAGAGCTCATCCAGTCATTCCTGCTGCCCAGCCCATCATCACCGGAGCTGCACAGCTTCCTGTAATCACCGGGAAAGACTACTCATCTGAATCATCACGTGGTACCAGTCCTATAAGCCAATCGAGGTGGGACCATACTATTGATGAGTGGACTGCTTCCATGATTGATGAGGTGAACCCAGAGCTGAGCCCGCAACCAGTGTGGCAACCTCCAGAGGGTACAGGTAGATCAACACCTCCCTCACCACTCTTTAGACCATGGGAAGTCATTTCTACTCCTCAGTCATCAAGTCGGGATCATCGGCAACCTCCCTACACCCCTGACGGTCAGTATTATGGGAACTATCCTCCTCCAGTTCCTCCTAGAGGCCAACTCCACCTTGATACTGCACAGACTTTTGACGAACCCCATTATCGTCCGAGGTTGCAAAGTTTGAACGCCACGGCTCAGCCCACCTACAACAGAGAAGCTAGTACAATTGATAAGCTAGATAGTTTAATGGCTGAACTAAGCTTATTAAAGCAGCAGGCAATTGCAGCATCAGAGCCAGCTCTACCGCCAAGAATGAGCAGCAGAGAACCTGAGAGAAGCTCATCACCTTTAAGACTTCCTTCCTATGGTTACAGTAACCCGCCATATTGCAAGCCAACCACATATGGATCAGTGGCGAGGCCAGTTATACTGCCAAGGCACAAGGAGCCTCTCAGCTACCCAGGTGAAGCCCCTCAAGCTCAGCATCAGCGGTCACCTGCCTACAGCCAGGAGAGAACATACAGGGGTCCAACGCCTTCAATCCCTAGCCTTACCAGGCGGGATCCAGGTGAATTTGCCCGTCTGAAAATCGCTCTGGACAACCTGCTCCCTCAAGACAGCACAGAGCTGTTCAAGTTCCAGGTTTTAATGGACCACTTAAAGCTAGAAGACGCACGTCTCATCGCGGATGCTTACCTCAACTCTCCAACGCCTTACACTGATACAATAGCAGCTCTGACAGAGAAGTTTGGCCAGCCACACCAACTGGCTCTTCGAAAGATTGCAACTGTCATGGACTCCCCAGACATCAGACGTGGAGATTCAGATGCCTTTGAAAGATTTGCACTTCAGATTCGGGCTTTGGTGGGTATGCTGAAGACCTTAGGCCAAGAAGGAGAGATAGAGCTCAGATGTGGGTCTCATGTGTCACGCCTTCTCAGTAAACTACCTGCGGAGATGAGGTCTGAGTTCAGAAGACACATGTGCCGCCGTTCAGATGCAGTTTATGACCTCATAGAGTTCTCAGATTGGCTTCAGTTGGAAACTTGGTGTCAATCCAGTGATGGACAAAGGGGTTATTATGAACAGCGAGAGAAACCCGGTTCAAAGCCAGAGCGCCGACGAGACTCAAGGATGGCTCCACGTTCTGCTACTGTACTGCATGGTTCAGAGAATGACTCATCTATCTCTACATCAGAGACCTCAACTAGTCATCTGTCTGCTAATAAGAAAGGAAATCTATCGAAAGCTTTCTGTCCCTACTGTGGTACTGAGGATCATTACCTAAGTCAGTGTGACACATTTAAGTGCTTTGATAAGGATCAGATGATTGACTGGATAAAAACTAACAAACGCTGCTGGCGCTGTGGGAGAGCACACCAGGCTGCAAAGTTCAACTTAAAGAAGCCCTGCAGCAAATGCCAAGGTAAACACCTGCTCATACTACATGCAGTCAACAGTAGAGAGGTAAAGGAAGGGACCTGCCTAGTAAGTTCTGCTTCGGAGACGCTCTACCTGGACAAGCCTTCGGATCCGACTCGTGTTTTCATTAAGATCGTCAGAGTTCTCCTGAGACATGATGACAAGATGTTGGACACGTACGCAATCCTTGATGATGGATCAGATTGGACCATGTTACTGTCAACCGCAGCCCAGCAACTAGGGGTGACAGGGACCCCGGAAGACATGTCCCTCATAACTATAAGGCAGGACATTCAGACACTTCATGGAGCATCAGTATCATTTAAAATCTCACCGATACATCAGCCAAACAGATCCTATCAGATTTCAAATGCCTTTACCGCCCAACATCTAAGGCTAATGGAACATTTGTATCCCATTTCTACTCTCAAGAGGAAGTATAAACATCTCTCTAACCTAAGTATCCAAGCCTTCAGCAATGCTTCACCCTTGCTATTAATTGGTGCTGATCACCCCCACCTTGTGTGCCCTGTAGAGCGAGTACGACTTGGCCCGCCAGGGGGCCCAGCTGCCATCCACACATGACTAGGATGGACCCTACAAGGGCCAGCAAGAGTGCTTGAGTCACAGTTACTGCCTCATCAGTGCCTGTTTACATTTCTCAGCTCCGAAGCTCTTGAGTTAAGAGAAATGTGGAAAAGCTGTGGCAGGTCGACATTCTTCCTTTCAGAAATGAGAAAGAGGTCACCAGGTCGAAGGATGATATTGAGGCAATAAATCTTCTCAAGTCAAAGACCAAGAGGGTAGAAGTCAATGGCGTACACAGGTATGCAACATCACTCCTGAGAAAGAAGGATTCACCACTGTTTCAGGCTTCTAAAGAATCAGTAATGCCAAACCTCAGGAGTATTGAGAGACGGCTGGCTAAAGACCTGGATAAAGCTGCTGCATACAGTATGGAGATGGAGAAACTTGAGACCTCAGGAGTTGTGGCCAAACTTGGACCTGATGTGCAGCAGGAAAGTGGTGAGAGCTGGTACGTACCCCATCACATGGTCCAGCATAATGGAAAAAGCAGAATAGATTTTAACTGTTCCTTCTGTTACAAAGGACTGAACCTGAATGAGTCAATGTTACCTGGACCTACTCTAAGCCCCTCCTTAGTAGAAGTTCTCCTACGCTTCAGGCAGCACACTGTGACCATCAGCGGAGACATCAAGGGTATGTTTCATCAGGTGTGCCTGTTACCTGAAGACAAACCCTTACTGAGGTTCATCTGGCGCAACCACAGAGACGAACCTCCTGACATTTATGAGTGGCAAGTCCTTCCATTTGGGACAACTTGCAGCCCCTGCTGTGCATCCTTTGCTCTACAACAGCATGTGTTCCAGCACAGCACACCTGAAGAGGATGTAAGGTTTACAATCGAACGGTGCTTTTATGTTGACAACTGTCTGCAGAGTTTACCATCAGGCAACGAGGCGCAGCAGCTGATCGACAAACTACGACACCTTCTATCACTTGGAGGGTTTGATGTCCGTCAGTGGGCTAGTAACAAACCAGTGGTCATCAGCCATTTACCACCTGAAGCACGTTCAGGCCAGCTAGAGCTGTGGCTATCACATGACAAAGCAGAGGCACAGGAATCTACCCTGGGACTGAGCTGGCACTGTGACACTGACCTTCTTGGATTTAAACATCGTCCCCTTAGCTATGGGCAGCTCACAATGCGAAACATATACCGCATACTAGCAAGTCAGTATGACCCTTTGGGTTATATCCTACCATTCACTACAAGGGCCAAAATCATAGTACAGCAACTGTGGGCTAAGCACAGAGATTGGGATGACACACAGATTCCCGATGATCTGCGACAACAGTGGTTAAGTTGGGAGAAAGAGTTGGAACAGCTTCCAGAGATCACTCTGCCAAGGTGTTATACAGCACCAAGCATGGACAACCCTGAGGTGAGAAGAGAAGTGCAAGTCTTTTGTGATGCCTCCGAGCGAGCCTATGGATCCGTGGCCTACCTGCGCTCTGTGGATCCTCATGGTAATGTACATTTGTCCTTCCTTATTGGCAGATCTTGTGTCGCACCGAAGAAACAGCTTTCGATCCCAAGGTTAGAGCTGTGTGCAGCCTTCACAGGAGCGCAGCTACTCAAACTCATCAAGAGTGAGCAGACCCTAAAGATTCAGAGTTTTACTCTGTGGTCTGATTCTACCACGGTCCTCAGATGGCTTCACTCCACCTCTTGTCACTTTAAAGTTTTCGTTGGCACCAGGATTGCAGATATCCAGCACCTTACAGACCAGAGTACATGGAGGTATGTAGAATCCTCTATGAATCCTGCTGACGACCTGACAAGAGGACGGACTCTAGCTCAGCTAGCACAACGTAACCGATGGAGCCATGGACCTGAATTCCTCCTCCAAACTGCAGATACATGGCCTTTGGAACCTCCTCTTACACCCTCAGATTTGCTTCAAGAGCTAACAGAGCTGAAGCGGTCCGCTGTTTGTGGTATTGCAGTTACCAGCCTAAACTCTTCAACAGCTGAGCAGTCTAAAGCCACGACCTGGAAGGAGCTACTAGAAGTCACAGTTAAGGAGCTGCACGGGGTGGCAGTACAACATGACCCTTCAGCACTTGACCTACCATCTGCTGAGAGTTACAAAGATGCAGAGCGACATGTTTTTCGATTAATACAGAGGGACAGCTTTGCAGAGGACTACCACCTGCTTAAAGCTGGTAAACCAATCCTACCTAACAGCCGCCTTGCATGCCTCTCCCCTCAATATGACAGAGACTTGAACCTTATCCGAGTTGGAGGCAGATTGCGTCAGATAGACAATATCGACCTGATTATTGCCCATCCTATTGTTCTAGACCCCAGCCATCCTTACACAAAGTTGCTCATCAAAAACTTCGATGCACGTCTCTGCCATCCCGGACCCGAACGAGTGTTTGCAGAACTCCGCCGCTTTGTTTGGATTCTGAGAGGAAGGGAAGCTGTAAAACGGCATCAGCGCAGCTGCATTGAATGTAGGAGATGGAAGTCTAAAGCTGCTTCCCAACAAATGGCTGATCTACCAGTAGCCAGACTCCAGCTGTTCAAACCAGCCTTCTATTCCACCGGCATGGACTGTTTTGGGCCTTTCCTTGTCAAACTAGGACGTCGCCAAGAGAAAAGGTGGGGAATTTTATTCAAGTGCCTCACCACTAGGGCCGTCCACATCGACCTCCTGTCTTCAATCGACACGGATTCATTCCTGATGGCCTTAAGGAGATTCATTGCCAGGCGTGGTAAACCAGCAGAAGTCTATTCAGATCATGGGACAAACTTTAGAGGAGGAGAAAGAGAACTCAGAGAGACTTACAATCTAATGTGTCCTGATCTCCAGAAGAAACTTGTTACCCAGCAAATCAGCTTCAAATTCAACCCCCCAGCAGCACCACATTTCGGAGGTTCATGGGAGAGAGAAATACGCTCCATTAAGACTGCCTTATACACCATTCTCAACTCGACAAGTGTCAGAGAAGAAGTGCTCCGAACTGTGTTAGTGGAGGTTGAAAGCATCCTGAATGCCAAACCATTAGGCTATGTCTCCTCTGACATATCTGATGTGGACCCGGTCACACCCAACTACCTGCTTATGGGGCGGCCTGATAGCTCCCTTCCACAGGTAGTCTACCCCGAGAGTGACATGCTGGGGCGGCGACAGTGGAGACATTCTCAAATCCTGGCAGACCATTTCTGGTCTTCATTTATTAGGAACTACTTAACCAATCTCCAGACCCGGAGTAAATGGAGGAAACCATCAGACAACATCCAAAAGGGAGCTGTAGTTGTGTTGGCAGATCCCCAAATTCCCCGTGGACAGTGGAAAGTAGGAGAAGTTGTTAAAGTCATGCCTGGACCAGATGGACTCATCAGGACTGCAGAAGTGAAGATCGAAGGCAAAAACTATGTTCGGCCTATTGTGAAGTTGATCTTGCTGCAGAATCTGAAGGACAATGATGGACCACCAGACTCTTGTTAAATTGTCTGCCTTTCCATTGTTTCAATTTGTCCTACAAATTGGGGGCGGCTATGTTGGAAAGGCAGTGAGTTGTTGTACTGAGAGCCATCTAGTGGCGAAAGTTGGTAGGTGCATTATTTACTTTAGAAACTGATCAGCACTTTAGTCCGACACGGAGCCGGCCACTTTAATCAGCTGATGCAGTTTAAGTTGTGTGCGTAGCTGACAAGACGTAAGTTTAACCTCATAATAGCTGCGTAGGTAATTGTCCTGTGTTTTGCCATTGTATTTAGGCCATGTTTAGCTTGTGTTTTATATAAATGGCCGTTTGTTTTCTAATGTTTGAGGTTGTTTACTAGACGGAGCTACATGCTAATGCTAACCTCATCCGGTACCGTTTTGCTTTAATTATGTTAATTAGCGGAGTTATAAGTGCTCGAGTTAGTCGTACTGTGCAGGTATAAATGTTGGAGATAGTTTTATAGTTTCTGAAGTAGTTTTATTAATACAGACCGCCTGCATTTCTGATTCTGTTTATTTCTTTCTTTTATAGACAACACACACACACACACTCACATACATGAAGAAAATAAGATAATTAGACCTCTGTACGTTAAGGCTGTTATATGTCACCAGTAAAGAATTAAAGAGCCTGGAAGAACCAAACATCCTGTCTGTGCTCCTTACCGGCACCCCTCGGAGGATATCAGCATCATAATCCAAAGTCAATGCTATCGAACACTATTCTATCTAAACATGTTAATATGTTATAATTCACTATATAGGTATATAGTGTATATAACCCTAACCCTTAACTCTAATGTAATTTTTTTTAAATATGATTAATGCATTTTACTATGATAATATTATACTGTTGTATATGTAAATAAAACATTTGCAATTAAATTAAATTGCATAAAATTAAAAAAAAATACATTTTGACAGTACATGTTGTGCAGTGAGTTGACCTGCTCGCTGTGGACCAGCTGTTTTCAGCCCGGTGGAACTCGATTTCTTAGAGAACAGTGGTTCGCAAAGTTGAGCTCAGGACCCCACTGTGTTCTTGTTTAACTGGTCTAGTAGCATTATTTGTCGACAAAAAAAAAAAAAAACCAAGGGTCACAGATCTCTGCCACTGTTAATTTGTAGGTCAGAAGCTGTCCTAATGCTGTCCTTCACCCATTTCATTGTCTTTCATGTTAAAGATAAATTGTAATCCACACAACCAACACTTCCCTCCATGGGGTTTCCCATCTGCACTTTTTAATCTATGCTATAGTGTCTTACATTGTTTCTTATTCTTTATCAGATTGATATTCGCATAAATGGCAAATGTTGGTAGGGATAAGAATAACTTCATGATGTTGCTTGAAAAATAACCTGTAAATAAAAGCAGACATACAGCTTGTATCTGTGTTAGAACAATAATTTTCCTTTTTTTAGTGAAATAAACCTTCTACTTGAATTAAAGCCAACTAAACTTTCATAGATGTTTGACTCATTTTAATTGTCTCACTCATTTCTAACCTTAACAAGAATTATCACAGCTAGTGTCTTTGGAGCGTGAAATTATAAACCATAGTATGTTACAGTCTCTCTATTCAAATGTGAACTACAATACATGCTTTAAGTCCGTCAACTGTTCTATTGACAACTATTATGTTGAAACAGAAGAAAAGTCATTTTATTATGTGAGATCTGTTTTGTTTACAGAACATTTACCTGCTCTGCTGGTATTTGCTCCCTTCTGAGCAATTTCCGCAGCCCAGTTTCTAATCATCTTTTAACTATGAAGCGTAAAACACATCCATCCATTACAAGGACTGCAGAGTCACCTGGGTCCCTTGTTAATTGAACAGTCCAAGGTCAAGAGGAAAGTGGCTGAGTGGTGGGACTGGGGGATGAAAGATGTGCTGACAGAGCACACCACACATTTCCCCCCTTCTCTCTCTATGCTGCTCCATCATGCCAACACACACTCTGTGTGGGTAATCCATCTTCATACGGGGGAGATCTCAGCATGCTATGGAAGATGACAAGCATCACTCAAAACCAGGCCAGTCTCTCACTGGGTAGCATCAGGGGGTGTTCTCGTCGTTTCGATGGGATGAGCGATGACCGTGTCTTATCACACGTGGACAAGGATTGAGTGAGACCTCGCACTCCTTCACGTGTGGTTGGCCTCAGCAGGTTTCCTAGTTTTGTGAGTAAAAGTATTTATTTTGGCCTGTGAACAGAAGTTATAACTGGTAGTAAATGTATTTTTTTTTTGTTTGTTTATTAAGTGGTGACTTTTAATTCAAAACAAAACAAAAAAAAATTCCTGGATATTAGCCCCATCTAGTGGATAGAAAAAATAAATAAATTGTTTGAAGTTCAAGTTTTATGGGGATTGTGTTTTTTCAGCATATCACACTTTAAGGGTAAACATTTACACACAAATCATCTTTAAAATACAAAAAATGTGAAGCAAACAGAAAAAGTATTGTTTGTTAATAAAGTGTTCCTGTTCAGTTTTACACTTTTATTAAAATTTTTCCTTTTCCTTTTGCAGAAAATACAACACACGTAGCCTTCTACACACATTGTGTAGGCAAACACATCCTAAGGGGGGAAATAGCTACTTTCAAATTAATATGTTTACTGCAAGTTTTATTTCATAATTTTAATTGTTCATTTCTTTTCTGAGTCAGAGATTATATACAAATTATGTCGATGAATAACCTAATTAATCTAATTTTTGAGGGTCAACTCACAAGCTGCCCAGCGAGTTGTAATTGAAAGTCATTTCATCATTAAAAGCTGCAACATAAATCAATTATGTACTCAATGTGTCGGTAGCAGCAATATAATATACAATATTTTCAAACAGTATGAAAAATTTCCGTGATAATAAATGTTACTTTTTAGTCATAGTTTTAAATTTTGTTTGTTGTTTTTCAGTTTTAAAAGCAGGTATTTTGTCTCAGAGAAAGCTCTGATTTGAACTTGAGCTGCTTTTCTTATCAAAGAATATCTTTCTGAGTTGCCCCCAAGCCAAAATAAGAGCTTTCTTATGTTCCACAAAAGATCTTCAAATTCCAAACTTCCACAGTTGTGGAATTGTTTGGGAGTAAACACAGAGGGTGTGTTAAATCTTTGCTCTTGCATACGTGGCTGGATGTGTGCATCGGCCAAACACGCAAAGAAGTCTTTGGAACGGCAGGTCTCAGTGAGGTATGTCGAGCCTGAGCTGCTTGCTGCTCGTTTCATCCTTGGTGTCGCTGGCGCTGAGCTCCCCTTTCTACCCAACGACATGCTACTCAAAGGCTCTGAGCTTGAAACGGGAGCTCACCCACATGGCAGCGTATCTGAAGAGAGACCCTGAAACTGTAAGTCAGCTGCTGCCTTAACCTTCACAAATTTCTGCTTCACTTAATTTATTTTTTTAATGTTTATTCGGTGTTTTGTTTTTACGTTTCTTCCAGACTCGCTGCATGGCTCACATGCCAGAACTTTATCTTGACATCCATGTAAGTATAAGTTTAACAAAAAGTTTAAACTCTCCTTTAAGCCACTCAAATTCTTTGCGAGTTCTCTGGCTGTTGTTGCACTTTCTTCTGCAAACCTCAGCTCCTGTAAATCACTCGACTCTTAATTGCTACCTGTGACAGAATGCTTGTGTGATGTACAAATTGTGGAACTACATCTCTCTGGTGGAAGGCCTCAGACAGCGGCGCTGCGCTTACACCAGAGAAGTCAGGAAGCTGGAACACGGACTGAGACAGCTCTTCATCATCCTGGGGGAGAAATGCCGTGGGGTAAGACGGAGCCAAACATGTCTAAACGTGCTGGAAAGTCGCAACACTAAGTGGCATGCCAGTCTAATTGGACAAAGTGTCAGGTGCAGCACTAACTCTTTTATTTTGAAATCTCAGACTCTGCTTACCAGTAGCTCTGGTTCATCACATCACCCGTTCACCATCAGGTTTGCTATGTTACTGCTGTGATTTATTTTCAGTGACTGTCTTGTTTGACTTCAGTTCCCAAATTTTACTACAGCTGAACTTCAAAAAGAGTAATCAGCAGGCAAAAAACAGAGCTTATCTGCATTTTCTAACCAAAACTCCAGAATAATAACCATCATTATAGTCCTAGACACTGGAAACAAGGTGTTATTTGTGGTAAATGACACAGATGAGCAGCACAGGATCTCCCCCCTAAGAAGAATGTTACATGTTGGCAAAAAAAGTAAAAAAGGGGAAAATTAAGATAGAAAATAACTTTTATTTCGTACAAAAAGCAGTTTCTTAGTTGATTAGGACAGCTTGCTTATGAAAGCCACCAATAACTGATCGTGTATTTATGTCTTCTTATCCACACTGCCAGTTATTGCAGCCTGACACAAACCAAAAAAAAAAAAAAACAGACAGTCTGCAATTTAATGGGTCACTCAGTGAGCGGTGTGACAGGATTAAACAGGGTTTATGATGCAGATTATGAAAACCGTTGTGTCCTCTGTGGACGTCTGATCTACAGCTCACATGATCTATGAAGTCAGACTCGTTTAGGACTGCAGTCGGCGTCTTTTAGCGCAGACGTGACCTGTCTGTGCTGACTGGGACATGATAGAAAATGGGGGGAAAAAGTGGGCTTTCCAGTAATTAAGGTCATACAGGAAATGGAGTGAGAGGGTGCGTGAGGCTGACCTTCGGCTGTTGTTTGTGTACATTGTGTACACGTGATGTGACATTATTTTGGAATAAATGTGTTTAATGTATAAAAAAAATCACAGCAAAAAAATTACATTTAATTAATAAATGTCTTTTGTCATTTATTTTTGTTTCAATAGGACTTGGTGTTCAGAGTCTTTGACTGTGCTGCGCTGGAGCGCTATCATACCGGATGGTGAAATTCAAGGATTAATGTATAACCAAGAAGAGTGGGAGGAAAGAGTGGAACTGACCTCAGTTTTTTGAAGTTTCTGTGATCAAAGTGGTGTGGCAAATCTTTCAAATAGGCATATTATTTAATTTGCAAGGCAAAAATACAAAAAAATATAAGTTTTTATATCTATAATAGAATTTATTACCAATAACTGTTACATCTAAGATAACCTAAAACTGATGGATTTTATTAAAATGATGTTTTTTAATAATAATTGTGCAGTAATCAGAAGCACAACTGTATTTTGTGGAAGCATATGTTTTAATTTAGATATACAACCACTTGTCAGATGGATCCTTTCTTTAAACAGCTCATGTGAACAAGTACATGCTCAGACATAATGAGGTGGCCTTTCTGCTTCTCTGTAGGTTATTGTTTGAGGAATAAATAAATACAAGTTTAAAAGATAAAGCCTGATAAAAACAAACAAGTGGTTATTGAGTTAAATAAAATTATCTGAGCTGAGTGACTTAGAAAATAACTTGGTGTACGTCTCACTAAGATTTCCATGCAGCAAATAAACACGGTGATTAACACAAATTCTCGTCGTCCTCTTATTGTTTAGCTCCTGAATGTAAACATCAGCTCAGGTCTTTCCAATGCTGTGCCTTGATTACGTTTCTCCTCTTCATCACGTTGAGAACCCTGTGGAGATGTTCTGCTTCTGTTCCATTCTGAAGTCTCTGGATTCATTTTTTACTGCGTCAGTTGTCTGTCAATTTATTTGTAATTTAAACTTATGTTGTTTCAAAATTACTTTTTCTGTTGAGAAAAAAAAATTCTGATTGTTAAACACTATTTTTTGGCCTTTTTGGAGGTTTAAAACAAGACAACGCTTAAAAACTATCTAGGTTATGTGATTCCAAGACATCTAAAATGGTGTTTTATAAGCTGAAAGCATTTTATGAAAATAAGCTGCTTCTTTTTTTTTCTCTGAAATGGGGAGGGAAAAGGCTTGCAACTCACAGGAAACTAAAACTTTGTTTGCTGTAACAATTTATATGACATGTTCCAAAAACACACAGACTATAATATGCTTTCAAAACACTGCTGATGTGCATCAAATAAAAAAATGCATCCTATTTCTTACTGCTTGAAGGCATGCTTTTTGCATTATAATAAAACACTGTAGAGTTTTAGTGAATTTAAATGTCTTAAAGCAGCAGACTGACATAAACCTGCTTTACAATTTGCAATAAGACATGTTTTTTTAAATTTGGACTTGTTTTTAGAACAGAAGCAGCAGGCATAATTTCATTATCCACACTACACTTTCTTGCTTTTTTGTAAAATAAAAGAATATGTAAAACCCATCATGTATTAAAGAACCCACTACAAATATGTCTGAGCAGAAACAAATGAAATAACTTAAGATCAACAAGCATGTGAAAGTGTTTTAAAGAGCAGACTCAGCTTCAGATTATCATGTTGTGTCTTGAAGCTGCATCGTCAGAACCTGAACAAAGTAAACATGTGTGGAACAGCCCTGAGTCATTAGAGTGAGCAGATTAGTGGAAAACATCAGTGGGCCTGTAGAAACCTGCATGAGCTTGTCTCTTTACTGTTAGCTGTTATCAGCAGGCAATTTACAGCAGAAGTGACTAAATAATTACATTAAATGAGTTTCATATACCCTAGTGTAACAGTGGCCTTAAGTTAGGTTTGGGCAAACAAGTTGTAATAATATGAATAAAGTAAAATGAAACCATGTCTCAAAACTACGTTAGCGAAGTTGCTGTAGAAACATTTCACATTTCATTTAGGATTTTAAAAATTAATAATTAAGAGTTCAGGGCTGACAAAACCAACTTTATGTTCTGATAAAACTGTAAACCCATAGGTTGTGTTTGGCATTCACCATGAGCACAACACACAGACATGTGAGAGCATTGAGATGGCAGCGTCAGGCTTTTGTGACTTCCTCTCCTCACGTCAGTGTGGCTGTATCAAGCATATCTCTGAAAGCAGACAGCTGCAGCAGCAAACCTCCTGACGATTGCTTAAAAAGCCGAAGAGGAAGTTGAGTTTCGCCTTTTGACTCAGTTCAGTTCGGTTTATTTACAGTGCCAATTCACACCAAAGGTCATCCCATGGTGCTGTACAATAAAAAAGCAACAAATGCAAACTTTTAAACAACTTATAACACAACTATCCAAAGCAACCTGGGAGTGACTTCACCCTAGCGTGATTGTGAAATGACCAGAAAACAGATTCAAACCTATTAGATATTCTGTGGGATGACCTCAAGAAAACTCACGTGGATGTTCTCATAAACTGACCGAGCTATCGTTTTACAAGACAAAGTAGGAGTCATGCGCCAAATAACAATGCACTGAGCTAATGGACATAAAAAGTGTAAGAACTCAAAAGCTACTTTGATAAAGTATTCAAGCTTTATATAACTTTTTTGTTCTGCAAAATTTTTTTTTCCTAAATAAACAATGGTTTCTAATTTTGGTTTGCTTTTAGGACAAATAGCTTGTGAAGTAATTGTATCCAGCTCCAGGAACACAAAGTCTTTATTATAATTTTTTTAATCTTATAGTCATTTTATAACTAATTCATTAGTTTTATTAACATATTTTCTAATCTAAGAAGCGAGAAACTGAAAATTCGTAGTATTTTTTGTGTTTTTGTGTGATAAGCACAACGAAGTGTGTTGAGTTAAATTCTCCACTAGAGGGCGGTGTTTCTCTACCCACAGCTGGTTGACCGACAGGAGTAAGGAATGTGAAAAGAAACCACGCAACTAATAATGCATTTAAAATTTGAACTAAGCTGAGAGATGAAACATTATTTTCTAATTTTACAATCATATTATTCCATCATAAAAAGAAGCCTAGGACAACTCCGAATAAACTGTGCAATCAAACAGTGTAGAGTAAAGGAAGGGTAAATTAGTCTAAATATGGATAAATAAATAAACGCATCCACGCAGAGCTGGTATCGCTTTATTAGACGTTTTATAGTTGTGTTAACAGAAGAGGCAGCCGCAGTCTGAGGACGCTCCCAGCGCCAACCCGGATATGAAGTCCTTCTACCTCAGCGGCGCTATGATGACGCAGACTTAAAGGACTACATTTCCATGACGGCACGGAGAGGACTGACTGCTCTTAACAAGGTGGGGCTTCGTCGCTCAGTTTGAATCAACAAGTTGCCCAGGCACTCAGACAGACGGCAACTCCATCCGTGCGTCCGCAGCGGCAGGTGGTCAGCGCGCGTCTGGTTCTTTAAGCGCAGCTTCCCAAGAGGATCATGACCCGTTTTCACCTTAGAACCACCAGATCCGGAGTTTGAGATGGGTGGAGTAGAATAACTTATTTTCTTTGTTTTGTTTTTCTTTTGTTTTTTCTTGAGGAGGGAAGAGAAAAGAAAAGACTTGCAACGCATCTCTGCTTGCGTAAAACTGCCTAAAAACCCAAAGCAGCCGATTGTTTCCTTTTTTTTTCTTGAACTGAAGTTGACACAGAGTAAATCATGGCTCTCTCAAGGTTTAGTAAACTGTTCAGGCTGCCTACGATTGAAATGAAAAAGAAAGTCAAGCAGTACGAGCACGTCCACCGGGACATCAACCCCAATGACATTTGGGAGATAGTTGGAGAGTTGGGCGACGGTGCGTTTGGGAAGGTCTACAAGGTAAGAGTGATTGTGAAAACACGAGGCACCTGCCTGCCAATCATACAAAAACTGTCAAACCCTTCTTTAATTATCAGTTGTATGGATAAGTTGCCTATTCCTTTGAAGTTCAGGCTGTTTTAGTAATATTACGAATTTCTGTCTTTTCTTTTGTTAAATACTAAATTATTGGGCCACACTTATATGATGCCTGTTTGAAGCTGGTCCTTTAGGACGTGGTGAGCTTCTTTCAGTCCCATGTGAACCACTGGTGCTGTTGACCTGGTCTATGACAGATATCTGAAGTATGCTGTTGATCCAGAACTAAAGTTTGAGTCACTCTGAACTCCTTATAAACAAAACCTTTCTGTTCTCTTTACAAACGTTTACTTCCATTTATTCTCCTTTTCGTCTTAGTCTTTTCTTTTTTCTTTCAATTTGAAACATTTTCAAATTAAAAAAAAGAGTCCTGATTCATCCCTCTGGCACACCAGTGCTGTGAATCCTTAATAAATTCAGCCCACGGGGACAGTGAAAGCCCTTTTTTGTGCCTTCTTCCACAACTCTGCAACAGTTTCCACTTTTGCCTCAGAGGATGCATTTAATCCGGACCCGCAGGCTTCTCAGCCCCTCTCTGTGAAGCAGGGCACAGGCCCTCTGTGTCTTGCGCAGTCCGTCGGAGCACAGTGGACACATTTTAGGCAGTGGAAGAAGCAACGCTTCAGAGGAATTCTACACTGACCAAAAAAAAAAGGCAGGGCTTTTTAAGAAGGAACCACCCGGTTTGGATATTCGGGTTTGATTGGAAATTCTGTAAAGTTGGGAAGATATGAGGAAGGTGAAGCATCCCTGTTACAGAAACGTATACGTTATGTTACAGAAGAGTTAAAAAAATACAAATTTCTGCAGTTATCACAAGTCTGAATGAAAGCTACAGAAATATCATCCTACTGTGTATTATTTGAAGAAGGTGAGCATGTGAGGTGTGTTGGCACATAAAGTGACGGAAGTGACAAAACCATGTACAAGAAATGAACAAATACAAATTTTAGATTATTTTTAAAGAAGCCAAAGAAGCTGCTGAACGGGAGGTGCTTCAAGCTTTTATAGCTTGTGTGTGAGATCACAGCGATTCGTTCAAATTCTTTGTTCTAAAACATGGAGACAGAGGGGTTCATCGGCACAAAAAGCAGCAAATTACAGTTACATCTGCCTGATTTTAGGAAGATGAAGTGTAAATGTGTACATTCTCTCAGTCAGCCCCCGTATGTTTAGCCAAACATCAAGCCTGAGCTTTGGCTTCCATTTCCTCTCGTTAAGTGGCCTGGGTGGTGATGGTGGTGGTGGGGAGGATAACATCTTCATACCTGCAGCTGTCAGATTAAGGGGTGGGAGGCAGAGTGGGAAGACAGATGATGGCCAAGACAGGAAGTCGGGGGACAACTAACGCTTCTCTGGAACTGACAACTTCCCCTCACTGCTCCCAAATCTCTGAATAATCAACTTGTGTGTGGGAGGGAAAAGCCTCTGGTGACGAATTGCACGTTTTCTGTTGAAGTGTTTGATGGAGGAGGCCTGAGTGAGGGCTGGGGGGCTCGGTGCTCTCTGTCACAATCAGAGTGTTAAGGACAGGAGTGAGAATAAAACTAGTTAAAGATGAAATAGTAGGCGTTTTGAAGATTATCACACAAAAATTACAATTTTTGTCAGCCTTTCTTTTACGTGGCAAAGAACCTTGTGTTAACGACGCTACTGATGTTTCGGTTTCTGAGATTAAACGGATCTCTTTATTTGTGTAGTGTGCTTGTGAGTACCGAGTTATCCTGTCAAAATGATTCTCTAAAGGAGAGTTGAGGGCAAATTATGCTTTGTGTTCGCAGGAAAATTGAAAATTGCTCTTTTATTTCTTGCACCAATCAGTGCTGCTTTTGTTTAAACTGCCAAGTTAAATGATATGAAGTTACTGTGGACTTTTCACTGTCATCATAAGCACCTGACTTCCTTATCGTTCATGTCATAACATGAAAAATGTTTCGCTAGTCCTACATTCAGCGTCAAAGAATGTTTCCTTAAGCTTTGCTCACACATGCAAGGCATTTAATTAATCTGTCAGCAACTAAATGTGTCTGTGTGACATGTAAATTATCCCACCGGCACTTTACTGTAACATTTTCAGCAGAAATCTGACAAAGTTGTACCTTTACACACATGTTTAGTTTTCAGCACAGCACAGCACAGCTGCTGCAGTTACGTTATTAGTAAGACGAGCACGGCGGTGGTGGGTTTGTGTTTGTTGCTTTAACCGGAGTTTTGAGTTGTGGTGCAACTCCTTATCTGATAAACAACAGTGACGGTGTTCTCAAGTAAACTCACTCATCATGTTCTTGACTCGACAGCGGTGTTGCACAAGTGCAGTCAGAGGTTCAGACATGCATTGTTCACTTTTTAAATCGACGTCAACATTTGGAAATGTGACGTTTTCAGCTGTTTGATTCAACAACCAGATGCTTGGTTGTTGAGAAAACTGACACTGAGAACATTGATAACACAAAAACCTATTGCATCTTATCTGGTGTAAATGACAAAGACCCTGTAACTAATTATGTCACTTTTACAGTAATTTTTGGCTGAAGCTTGAGAGGTATGAATAGAAAAATGACCAATGTGTCATTCTCTAAATGCAGTTTTACCAGAATAATAAAATCACTCAAATGACGTTGTTTGTTATCTATGAGAAGAAATTTACTTTGTCTTTCTTCACTTGTTTACTTTTCTTGAATGCTGTGTACGTTGCTACAACTGAGGCATGAAACAGATGAGTTGTACCTTTCCTTTCACTAATTAATGAGCCACGTGTCGCTGAGCACATTGCCCTGCTGCTGCTTCTGGTGAAACGTCTCCATAGACACTCTCAGGACGTGAGGAGACACTTTGTCAAATTCCCTGTGTCCCCGTGGCTCGGAAGTGTAAGACGACGGTGTGCTAAACCTGAACTTTTAATTGCGTTCTGCAGTTGGCGCCTACACGCGTACCTGAAATACAAACTCAGTTTATTCAGACTTTCTCTGAAAATCAAACTGTCTCAAGTACCCAATTAAAAAATAAAAGATTAATTTGTTTTCTAATATTTAAAATAGAGGATTCATTTGTTACAATATTAACAGACGGACTCATCTTTGACCATTTTTCAGTCTATTTTGAAAAAGTGCATTTTTATTTGTCTGTAGTCATCATGATTCAGGTCTTTAACCAGACTGGATGTTTTGGAGAAGCTTTACTGCTTTATACCTCATCTTCAAGTAGTTGTTCGTATAATAAAAATAAATAATAATAATAATAATAAAGTGTGGTTCTGTGAAAATGTTATGAACACATAATATATTACCTGCTGTAAATAGGTTTTTGAACAGCCTCAGTGTTTATTCTGACTTATTGGTAAGCTAATGGCTAGTTTGAACAAGGCGTAGACCAAAGTGAATTGATGTCATCTTAAAACAAGCCCAATCTGGAGAAAAAAAAAGCATAGTGCTTCATGTGAACACCATTTTATAAACCTTTACATCATCATCAGTTTTGCATTCTATGTTGATTCCAGCAAAAGTATTAGCTGTTGCTGCCAGTTCTGTTTGCAAATAATCATAACATATATTGTAAATAACTGTTTAATGCAAAATTGACTGATTTAAATGGTAATGGTGTTCACATAAACCACTTTGAATCCTTGAAGACCTTTAAAACAGCAGCTCTCCACTTTGGGTTTGTCCTCGCTCAAATTAGCTGTTAGCTTCACATTCCAGTCACAAATAAACACAGTTTCTCCAAATTAAGACCATTTAATTTATAACAGGTACTATAAGATGTGAATTGTTAACGCCCTTTCCATGAAAACCTACTTTAAAAGGTCTAAGCTTTCGCTTTAGAAGATGATAAAACGAATAAACTGCTCAGTGACACCAAGTACCATTTTCGTTTGCTTTGAATGAAAGAAACAAAGTTGTTGAGTAGGAAGGGGATGGGTTTATAGTCCTTACGGTTAAGGCTTGTGAAAAATGCAAAAACTGAGTATGACACTGCTGTGACAGCATGTTAAGATGTAGTTGGTGTAAAGGTCATCCCTACTGCAGAAAGCTTGTTTTCCTGCGTGTAATCTCAGGGCACAGCTGAGCCCATGCTGACTGATAAGAGCCCAGCTGGTTGGGTGGGAGCTCAGCGTGGTGGGAGTCCCTGTCAGCCCTGTGATCATATTATTGGGGCTCTTAAAGGAGGCTTTCCAACATCCTTAGATCTTTTGTTGCTGTGCTTAAGGTTTTCAAGGTGGAGTTCGGCGAGCTGCATTTTTCTGTTACAAAATTTCTGTTTCATTGAGTCCATTTTTTGTTTAAACAAGACAATAAAAATGTCACCATTCCATTTGCATTAGATATAGTTTCAGTTAACAATCTTGCGTTACCTGTTTGAGGATGTTTTTTTTCTGTTTCCTGTAGCATACTCCTAAAAGAAAGTGTGTAATTACTGCAGTCTGTTTGTATGTGCTGTACTCAGGAAGTGTTTCTCATATGTCATGAGATTCTTGATTGTGAAACCTCGCTGTGTATATAAATGGCATCTTTTTTTCTAAGGCCTTTTGTTCAGGATCAAAATCTCCTTTTTCATTGAGCTGCTGTACTTGGGTGGCTTGCTGGTTCAGGGTTCATTGCAGTCTTTTTTTTGTTATGCTGATCAAAACTTTCACATCCTGAAGAGGCTGATTGCTTCATTTCAGGGTGTGTGTGTGTGTGTGTGTGGTTGGTGTTAGCTTGAGTGTCACTCTGTTACACGCTTCACGCCCTACAAGTCTGGGAAAGCAAGCATGTGTTTAAATGTAGTCAGCGAGCTGGCCAACAGAGGAAGTATCTTAGAGAGAATGTGTCAGATATTGTTTCTGTTTGTGCACTTTAATGAAGCTGTAGGAGTTTCAAGGTTTTGAAGAGCGCTGCCGCTACACACGGACGCCTGCTGACAGAGGCTATGCAGGTGCTGAGAGCCACATTCCTACTCGTAGAAATGTGGGGAGAACATACAGAGGAGGGGTGGTTTATGACGGGGCAAAGGTCTAACACATTCATGTCATCCCCCCCCTCCACCTCTGAAGGGAGGTGTGTGCTGTGTAGAGAGCATAACTCGGCAAACAAGCTGAAAACACACGTCAGCATGTGGTATGCTCGTTCAACCAGGAGGTGACCGACCCCAGGAAGTCATCAAATTCAGTAACACAGTGATTTATTTATTCAGACGTGTGTATATATACATTTTAACTTTAGTTACTACTAGAAGATGAAGGTTTGAGGATTTAAATTTTACTTTATTTATGATTCTTTAATTGGAGCGTGATCCGGCTGGGCAATTTCAATCCAACAAACCCTCAGTAATCAATAAAAAACTCAACACACTGTCAGCGCTGAACGTTATTATTCCCAGCTCGAGTCATTTGAAAAGACTGCTCGCATGTAAACAAAGAGCACATTTGATGCATGTGCTTTTATGTGCTTGTTTACTCTGTAATCCTTCCTACCTCCTAGTTTATCTAACAGCTTGCCTTTTATCCAGCAGACAGTTGCTGAAAAGGGATGAATGAATGTAAATAAAATGATACATAGGCAGTGGTGATGAACAAACTTGATGACATAAAATAAATATAATCTACAGTCACAAATGCTTTTGTGGGAAAAAAAAACAAACAGATTTTATTCAGAGCAGAAATTTACAAGCATATCAGATCAAACATTGAAACCTTTTTATTTATTAAGTTATATGCTCATTCAGTCCCTGATTCCAAAACAAATAAAACAAAATAAAAAAGACCATCAGCATTGCAGCACATCAGCTTTTTATAAGGTTTGCAGATTTATATTAAAAACAAACACAAAACTTATGATTTCATACAGTAATTAATGTCAAGGAGAGGATCCCCACTTAAAATGGCGATAAAATAGTGGAAGTTTTTTATTCCTATTCCTAAACTAGAAATTATTTATGTAAAATTTTGAGGAATTTGATGATTTTATCCCTGAATTTAAAAATAATTATTAAAAGATTTTATAGAATCCAGAGAAATATATAAAAAAACAACCATAAAACCCCAAAACAGGCAAGCAGTGTCAAGCATGTGCTTTCTGCAAACATTTAAAGTTTATGAAAGACAATTCACATATGACCAAAAGCTTTAAAGATATAATACTAGTCAAACTAAAGTGAAATTGTTTGGCTGCTTGCCCAAAACAGGACAGTAGCTAAAGTGTGGCTGTTTTTTTTTTTTTTTTTTCTGCAGACATGCAAGGAACAAATAAGATGAGACACAACATTAAAAAGTTATTTTGGACAGAAACCATGGAAACCAGACCCAAACAAAGACGAAGATTGTTGTTCTCTGGGAGAGTGAAGAGTTTGTGGGTTTGAAAGAAGCGTTGTTTGCCCATGGGATGCTGCAGCAGCTACAGTATACAGTCAGCAGCACTTCTACTCCCCTGAGATTGTAATTGTTTAAAAACTTTTTTTTTTCTTTCTACATGACTTTGTTTTTTTTCATCAGAAGTTATATTCTGCCATTAGGTTTTGACATTTTGTTGAAAACGAAACATTTTTTCTCCAGGTTCTTAATATGAGACACCTGTGTGAAAGATATTGCTATACTGAAGTGCAAACACCTAAAAAAATGTTGATCTGTCTACAGTCATTTGCAAAATTTGACAGTTTTGACCAAAGTCATTTTTTTTGTAAGTGTGATTGCTAAAATGTACTTTTTCTTTAAAGTGTTGGTTGTGTGGAAATTAAAAGTGCATCATGTATTAAAGCACAAGGGCTGTGGTTATAACTTGGAGATCTAAAGTAACACCAGCTTCCTGCTGCCATGTATGCGCAAACCTCCAAGCATCCAAACCACCAGTCACTTGTGTTTTGACATAAATTTTTTTAGGAAGTCACGAGGTCCCATGTGAGACACACTGAGATGTTTTAAGTGTTCTTTCCTCTTTCTGGGCATAAACAGCTTCAAAGATTCACATGAAGACAAACACTTGTCGCTATATTTTATACTAGAGGACCTTGTTTGACGTCACGCATTCCCCTCGCCGCACAATAAAAGGCGTCACATAAATGCACGAGGCTTGGAATTTGTCTACCCTCTCTGCTCCCCTCATCCAGTCATCAGAAAGCCAGAGGCACATTCCTCAGCCTTGTTACCACTGAGATGTTAACTTTTTGTGTGACGGTGAGAGCTCGTTTGAAGCTGGCTCAAGAGGGCTGGCTGCGTTTGCAACAGCAGCTCCAGTCTGAGCAAAAAACATTGTTCAATTTTCCCAAGACAAAGACTTCTGATTGGACTTAATTTCGCCTCAATTTGTACCATCTGAAAAGATCCATGGGCGGGAGCAAGTTTTAAATGCAAAAATAGCCAATCAAGTTGTGGCCAAATGTTTCAAACCTAGTTTTCAATGGCGATGGCTCGTTTCAGTCCGACTGAAATACAACCACAGTTAGCTGTGATGTTATCCGCACAGTGAAAGTGTGTGTCTCAGCCTTTACTGTTGAGGCTTGTTACCCAAATGACTGATGGTTTGATGGTAGGAGCAGACGTCCTGTTGACTCACACGGTTGCATTTCTTTGATTGGGGGGGGCAGAACATCTTTTCAGGAGCTCTTGATGCAGACACACAGACGGTCATGGCGTAATGTGATGAGTGTGTGTGTCGCTGACAGTCTGATATGTTTGCTCAGATGTTTTCCCACAGCCCCTGTAAAACATGGAGGCATCAGACCTCAGCAGGCTGTTTAGTCTGTTGTGTTTCTGCAGGTCACTGGATGGCCACACGTGCACTGAAACATTTACAATCTGTGGAGTTCTCACCAACACACAGAAGTCGGAAGTAGAAGTCAAATGCATCAATTGTAAGGCAGAAAAAAACAGAAATTCTCACCTTGTGTTTTTCTTGTCATGGTTTTATTGCCTAAGTTGTCCTCACTCTTCACTGAACATGTGGTTCTGACTGCAGGAACACAACAGTGAGTTTTGACACAACATGATGTCAGTCTGCATACACAACATACTGTCCTTCACACAATGTTCATACTTTTGTATTCACTGCCATGTGAGTCACTTGTTGGTTTGTTTCTTCGGCTAAATAATCAGCTCACATTTGCATACAACTACTTGGAGACTCTGTGTAGGTATGTTAGTCAGCAGTTTAATTGCTTTTTAAAGGATTGTGGTATTATTGTGACTGGAAAATAACTCAGTATTTTTATTAAAGCAAGTTATAATGCGTATTTCTTGCACTTGTATAGCACTTTATCTAGTCCAAGGACCCCAAAGCGCTTCACTCTACAATTTCTTGTTGATTGTACTACTGGAAAGGGATATCCATTTATTTTTTTTACATTTGAAGCCATTAATCACAGGTATATTTCACATACATTTAAATCACAACCACAACTTGCACTTCATACATTTTAATATCTTTTGTATAAATTTAAGTGAAAAAAGAATAATAAAAGAAGAATATTCCTGATTTGGTTTCACTTCGATAGATTTTTAGCCCAAAAAAGATGAAGTAAAATATAAGAATTTTGTTCAAAAGTTATAAGGTTTGTCCCATTTGTTGAATTTAATGTTCTGTTCCTCTGTCCTGTAGGCCAGCAACAAGGAGACGGGCATTCTGGCTGCAGCCAAAGTGATTGAGACAAAATGTGAGGAGGAGCTGGAGGACTACATAGTCGAGATTGACATCTTGGCTAAATGTAACCATCAATACATTGTCAAGCTGCTCGATGCGTTTTATTATGAAAACAAACTCTGGGTAAGTAACAGAGTTCAGGCATTCATGCTGAAAAGCGCTTGGAATGTTTCACTTTTCTCTGACGGCATTGTTATTTTATTACAACTACACCTTATCTCAAATGTATTTCTGTGTAAAGATAAGACGATTTGATAGCCTGAATGAGCAATGACAGCAGGCCCCCAGGGTGACATAATATTTCAGAAATGACCCCATCCTCACCCTGGTGATACTGCAACAAAGAGGATCAATTTCATGTCACTGTTTTTGATCTTGAGTTATTTTTCATCTCCACATTTGACTCTGAGTCAAGAGTAAATAATTCAACTCCCTCTGTAATCTTCCATTCTCTGGCCAAAGCAAATATTGGTGACCTCATGTTGGGGTGCAGCCTTGAGTCTCTGAAGAAATACAGACAGAGTTCAGTCTAAAGATAGTGATGAGTATTTTTTTTTGTCTTTCCTTTTTGGTAAACTCTTCTCCATTAATGGGTCGGAAAAAAGGTAGTTAAATATAGGAATGAGAGGAAAAAAATGTTTGTTTACGCTGACTCGTCCAACTAATCAGGCACAAATTTAGGAAGCTCAATTGTACCTTTCAAGTAATGAGGTGTCATTGAATCCAGCTAGTTGAGTTTGCATTGCACGTAACTCATGATTTTGTTACATCTTTACTCTAAAAACATTAAGGTTGAATTTTTTTTTTTACCAAACCATGATGGTCTAAAATTACATTCAGTTTATGACCACATCACAAGCAATTCTAGGCAGAAGATTTTACTGTATGTTGGGTTTTATTTAAATAAAGTTTAAATTTATCAAAAATTGGATACTGCCCAACCCCAGAACTTGGTACTGAAAAGATGCAGCTAGTTATATTACAAACAATTATTATTGTATTGTGACAAAATAAATATGACATATTTTTATATTTATTCATTTTGATGAAACTTGAGGATGCACTACTTTGAAATGTATCAACCTATGTTAAGCATTTGTCAACTGAATCGTGGTTGAGTTGTGAGGGTCAGATTCACACTTTTTTCACACACGTTTCCTGTTTGGGTAACTTGAATTTCACAGCTTTGCGGTTTGTGTCTGATCTCCAAAATGGCAGACATTGCATTTCCTCTGAGAGCTTCACGATAGATGCTATAATGTTAAAGTTTAATTATAAACCTCTTGTGTTGGAGAATCACAATGGAGAAAAAAAGTCAGATTAGGGTTATATTTTCCAGGGTGTAACACATAGATCAGATTTAATCTAAAAAATTACTTGAGGTCTTCCTCAACATACAGCTGTTCCACAGTCGCAGAAGTGGCCACAGTTGGGTTGGCCATAGTTCGAATTCCTGAATGTAAAACTTGAATCTTCTCATTCAGTGGTAGACACTGAAACTATTAGTTTATGCTGATGAGTTGGATGTACAAACACCCCCACCTGGTGCATTTAAACCACACACATCCTGTGTCTGTTTCCGAGACACAACTTTCACTCGTCTGTTTCATGGCTAAGCTGTATTCAGAAACAAATCCATCCTTTCTTTTAGAGCTTGTAGTAATACAAAGTCAGCAATGCTTGGTAATTCTTTGCTATTCGTGCATATGCTAACCTCAGATTTTTAACAAATGTTAGTTGTTAGTGATGAGGCCTCAGCAACCTACAGATGGGTGGACGACCCAGTGTGGACCCATCCGTTCTGCTTTCTACTGAGTACGAGAGTGTTTAGAGGAAGAAAGAGGAGAGAAAAAGCTGTTTGTTTCACTTCAGAGAAGAATCTGGTCTTGAGACAAGCAAAACAGTTGGGCCCACATTGTGAGGGGAAAAAAAAGGGCCTTTAACATGATGCTGACATTAGCATGCTCAGAGGAAAGAAAGAACAGAGAGATAGAGAGGATAGCACAATGGAGGACAGTTTAAACAGAGGGACAGCAGTGCATTAAACAGAAGAACACGTCATTCAATGTTGTAACCATAGACAAACAAACAAAAATGTTTGTTTAAAAAAAAATATTTATATATATATCCTCAATAATTTTTGCGATTTTGTGATTTGTGTAATAAAACATTGGCATAATAAATTCTCTTCAATACATGCATTTGTAGAATGATATTTATGACATGGATTACAATAGAAACACATACATTTTTGCACAATCCAGGAAGTAGCATTTATTAGTGCAAACAAAAAAGGGAGATTTTTTTTCAGCTTTTATTTTCTATGACCTACAGTGTGAATCTAAAGCTACTGGAAGCCCTGTAACAGTAGTCTCTACTATTACAGCATACTGTAATAACAAAGACATCAATCACTAAGTCAGTGCAAGCATTAAAGTATTTATGTTTTAAACTAAAATCTTAGGAAAGAGTATAACTGTCTAATAATAAAAAAAAGATTTAAGTCAAGCTGCAACTTTTAGGTAATCTGAACAATCCAGTCATCAAATTTAAACTGACTTTTTCTTTTTTTTTATACAAATGTAAACAAAGAGCACCCATGCAAACAAGGATATAAAAATCTAAGCACCGTCTGCATAGGCAGTTAAACATCCGTAAAACCATAAAACAATTATATAATGGAGTCAGTAATTTCAAAGAACTTCTCAGTCTTCCATCATTCACAGTGCACAAAGTGATTAGTGCAGCAGCGCTTTGAGTCATTAGTTTACCTTCAGATTGCACATGCAGCTGTCTCCTCACCATGTGCTTTTTTTGCCCCCATGTACTTTTCTGTTCTTAAAACGGTGAAACAGGTCTGCTTTGTTTTTAGTAGCAACTGTTTTCTTGCAATTTATTTATTTTTTATATAAAATATTGTGCTCTTTTGGAGATCTGTCTTCTTATAGACAAATCACTTTTGTATAATTGAAGTAGCTATTTCATGTAAATGAGATGGACCAGTCTCAAAGTGTTGTTGTACACACTGGGAGACATAAATGCATCATGCCATCTTATGACGGATACCACAATATGACACTTTTGTATTGCATAAAATGTTACATCTGTATTATTTTAGCAAATATAATATGGCACAAGAATCTAAATTATGATGCCATATTTTGTTGACTGTTTGATGACCTTAAAAAGCTTGAATCTAAGCCAGTGTAAACACATGTATGCTCACACCTTTGTGAAGACACAGCTTATTGAAGCATTTTAACACCACAAAGAAGCCTGTCACTGTGGCTGTAATGTTCTGGTTTTAAACTGAACTGTAGTGGCGTATTTCTTTTATTTTTAATTGCAGTTTAGAGGCAGATCTTTGTTGGTGAGCAGCTTGGCTCTTCCCTTTATCCCTCCTGAGAAAATGAGGAGGTAAATCACTGAAACTACCAAGTGGTAAAATGGAGGATCACTGTAGAGTCAGCAATGTTTTGCTCCATTTATTTTAAAGCTTTTTAGGTTTTGTTAACTCTCTGATTTGTCCTTGATTTCAAAGAACAAAAAGAGACTCGTAAGTGTGAAAATATTTTTTTATATAGTATTAAATGACATAAATTTGTTCAGCTTTAAAGCTCTAAGAGAAATGACATGCCCTAAAAACTACACATTTTATACATCTAATTGTTTTAGGAGTGGATATGGGCAGCAGACTGTTTGCTAGATTCTTAGGTCTGCATGAATACTCCACCCACAGTGGGTATGCTTTACACGAAGCTTGACCAGTTGGAGCACATTCTTGACCACAGCCCAACACGTCACCCAGGATTCCTTAAGCCAGAGAGAACAACTCTTGCTACAGACTCACCGAAACCAAAACAATGTGTTTGGTTTGTTGTGATAAAGAACAGGGAAGTGATTCACAAACTGGTGATCATTTTCCATTTGTAGGTAATAAATACATGTTAAGGATATACTTTAAAATATGCAAATTCTTCTGTTTTGAAATGATTTTTTTCATTTTCGCTGTTCACATGTCACAGTTTTTGGAAGATTCAATAATAAAAAGTTGGAACACCTCATGTTAGGACTGTGAATCCATTTTTTTAGGTTTTTTTTTCAGGCTGATGTTGACGTAGTTAATAGTATGCTTGACTGATAATGAAATACATTCATCCAGTCTGTTTTCAACAATGGCTGGAGCTCTTGGCAAACACACTTGGGAGAACAGGATTACTGAAAGTCTTGTACAACTTGCTTTTATTTTGCTTTGTCACACCTTCCAGTCTTTCTGTTACGTATTTGTATTCGCTAAGAGACATGGCTTTTGTGGCAAACTGAGATTGCATACCCTTTATCTAGCTCATCATGCTGGTTGGTAATGGGATAATGATTTTTAGTGGTACCTGCTGATAATCCTTAAAGTAAAATAAAATCAATCATTTTAGTAAAACCTTTCTTTTCTTACTGTGTCAGTCTCCACTTCATGTGAAGGTTTATAATCCAGGGTGTCACAAAAGCTGCTTACAAACTTCATAATTTTAAATGTTTTTAATGTTTTGGTCCTTGAGTACATGGTCAAAACCTTTCGTATGAAAGTTAAGGATCAAATCATCATTCCCCAGTACCTCTTTCAGTCATAAAGTTGACATATAAACAGTCTTTCAAATGGACCAAAACAAAGTGTAACATCCTTCAAAACACATGCCTAAAACTAATAAATCTCACAGAAGACAATTGTTCTGCTTGCAGTTGTATGCTAAGAATGACATTCTCGGTCTTCTGTTTTTCTCATATAGTCTGTGTGTATTTGTGTGCACTTGCACCTTCTGTCTTTATAACTGGCTTGACCAAAATGCCACTCCTTATTAGCTGCCAGACTGATGCTTTAACAACACTGTCATAGCAAGCAGGGACTGTGTAATTATACAAGGCTGAGATCATAAAAAAGGTATGTTTCTCACCACCTGATATAGATTTATGACAAAGTGAAAAGTACTTGATTCAAAGTATATGCTTCAATCCATCAAGTATCAGGACAATTCTATGCTTAGAAACAGAACATTATGCACACAAGAACATGTAGTTTTACAATTACAAACCCTCAAAAATAACTGTTTTAATGAATACATTTTGATATGTTTTTAATAAGTTTACTTATTAAGGAAAGGATTTGAACAATAATTATCAGATGCTGCTGTTAGCATAAAAGACACCATTTAGAGATTCCAAATTAGTGATGTCATTTTGTGTTCTTAAAATATAAGTTCTGCTTTTCTAATTCTTTGCCATGAAGCCTTTACATTAGAATCCTAACAGGGTTTAAAATGTTTTTTTGTTTTTTTTTTTTATCAAGGTTAACGCCACCTCTTTTCTCCTCTCCTTCAGATCATGATAGAGTTCTGCGCTGGAGGTGCTATGGACGCCAATATGCTAGGTAGATCTCCTCTTCTTTTGACATATCTTCTTCTTTTTTTTTAATTAAACATTCAACCTTCTGCACTTGTAGTAGTTCAGTGATGTTGGAGAGTTGTAGAGAGATCACAGAAGCTGTTCCAGAGAGCCAGTGCATGCATTAATAATGATCATTTATTAGAGTAAATCCGGACAACAAATATTATTTTGTCAAAGTAGTTTGATGCATCCCATCACTAACCATGTCATGCATCTTTCACTATCTGAAACTGAATACCCTGATAAAGTCAGGCTTGTGGGAGTCCTCGGGTGTGGGAAATGCTCCTGATCTGTTTTCACTGGATAATCCACCTCCTCATTTCTGCCTGTACCCCTCTGCAGCTAACCAAACATAGACAAAGTAGAATAAAGTCTGTGGGCTGGGTCCATCTTAGATTTTTCTAATATAGGATTACTTATCCAGCAACAGTATCTGCTCTGATACTACAAGTTTACTTTGTGAGATTTCTTTGATGGAATTCCCATAGTAGTCCAGTTCCCTAAACATTGTTTTGCCATAACAATGTGTAGGCTGAATAATGCATCATTTATTGTGAAAGTCATGGCTTTTAGCCCTCCTATTAAGCCTTCTTAGCTCTATTCTGCTCGTGTTCATGCTCCCAATCTTTACACCACACTGAACCCCTCCATCTCGCCTCCTTTGCTCCTATCAGAGTTGGATCGAGGTCTAACAGAGCCGCAGATTAAAGTGGTTTGTCGGCAGATGCTGGAGGCTCTGGTTTACCTCCACGACCAAAAGATCATCCACAGAGACCTAAAGGCTGGTAACATCCTCCTCACGCTGGATGGAGACATAAAACTGGGTAAGGGTTTGATTTCACTTACTTTAATGTTCCAATTTGGGAATTTCTAGTGATTAATTTATTGACCATGATTTATTTAAATGCCATGTTGGATCCACACCACAGGAGAAATGTTTTGCTGAATGTTTTGATGCAGAACTGTAGAATTCACATCACGGAAAGCTTTGCAGAAAATGCAATAAAGTACAAACTATAACTTTAGGTTGATAAAGCAATCTTTACAGCATGGTAAAGATTACTGGTTCTTCCCCCTCAAAATTGAATAGGTTCTTGAGACTAAATTATTATCTTTTTTAATGTGTAGAGGATCAGAGAGACAAGAAAAATGGTGTGCTAATATGATCAATAATGTGCACAGAATCAGACTAGATGTCAAATAATGTTTTTGTGTATTAATTTTCTGTATAATCATTGTAAAATTGAACCAAAAACAATAACTGTCTCTAAAATCCAAATAAGTTTTACTTTGGTTTAGACAAAATCATTTTCTGAAGGGGGTGAAAAAAATGTAGCTCTACTACTGTAAAATCTTTCAAGTAGAATAACTTCTCCGACAAACCTCATGCCTCATTGCCACAGTGAAGGTCATGTGCAGACCCCTGATGAATTGTTTCTTTGGTATAAAGGCATGCCACAGGCGCGCACACACACATTGTTGGAGACACTGCAGCCCTCCTGCAGCTTTGTCGAAGAATCATAACCAAGCATTGTGTGGGAAAATGACATTCAGGGAATGTTGCATATTTTCTTTCTATTGACTTAAAAAAAATTCACCACATTCTTAGCATTGCACAGCTGAAGTTATGAACCCAAACCAAAGGCCAATGTATTTTGGATTGGAGTATAGCTTTCCAAAACATAAATAAATAAATAAAAATGCTAATCTAATGCTTGAAGTTGAAAGTAAGGTGACCAAGAGTTTTAAATACATCTGTTATTTCCTTGTAGATCCAGTCTGTTTTTTTTGTTTGTTTTGTTTTGACTGTGTGGCACTTTTTACACTTTTTAAAAAATGCCTTGACGTCAAATGAATCATTTTTGTCAGATATTCTGAAGTCCCTGAGGTGGGCTTGGGCTTCCTGTTAAGAATCTTTTTACTGCCCAACATTCCTTCTTAGCACACCACAGTTGGATATAATCACTGGGAGTTGTCTCACTAAAGTCATTATGTCATGACATGGGCTCATTTACAGTCTCCAAACTTATATAACTACATGTTAATTCAAACTAGGTGGCAATTAAGTGTCTGTGAGGTCAGCTGAGTGCATCAGATATGCCAGTGGGATTCATCCTAAAACTTGTACATTATGCAGCAGCTACATTCACATTTTTGGATCACATTTAAAAAAACTTTTAGTGGCAACTAATCTCCAGTTGTGTTTGACAAATTGCATTTTAGGGTTTGCATATACAGAGAGCAGAATCAAACAAAGATGCTCATATTCAGTATTTAATCCATTCATTTAGTTCCATTTGGTGTGCTGCAGTATTTGTGAGTGTAAAATATACATGTGATCACAGTAAATCTTCCTGAGGAACAGTCATTCTTTTAAGGAAACATTTAGTTGGTTGATTTGTATGAATTCACAGAACTTTTTTTTTTCTGCAGCAGTTCAATGTATCCATTTGATTGGATGGTCAACAGTATTTTATTTGTAATTGGTAGAAACTAAGAGCCATTTTGATCCTCATAATAAAATCTACCAATAAGCATGTTGTCTTGTGCACAAATTACACAAATCTCTGCCAAACAATTCTCTGCCCTGACTACCCCACTCATATAAATAGAGCAGAAGCCTTTGTGAAAACAACACCCCTGTAATTTAACTGTTTTGTCAGGGAATCGGGTCAGCTTGTTTGGGAGACAGTACTGCTATAAATTCAATAGTTCTTGCTTTGTTTCTTCACCAGTTATATTTTACAAAAACTTTAATATATATATATTTTAACTAAGCTGTTTTCTTTCTTTTCCAGCTGATTTTGGTGTATCTGCAAAAAATAACAAAACCCTACAAAGAAGAGATACATTTATTGGAACACCATACTGGTGAGTAAGATGATTATTATCATGACCTATAGAAGTAGTCTAAGAAGGATTTTATTACTTAAATGCTACATTCTGTAAATCTAGTAATATTATTTAACTGTACCATTTCCTGATTTAAAAGGCTTTTGTCAAATATAAATAAATTGTATTTATTGTTAGGGTTTAAAATGTTTGCGCTAAACATATTTAAAAAAAATAGAATAACAGTTTATAAATATAAATAAATTATGCATATTATGCCTGTTTTGAACATAATTTGAGGTGTAAAAAAATACTGTTCTGATTGCACTTTTTGACACTTGAAAAACTTAAACAGGTTTCTAAGTGAACCTTGGTCTACAGAGTAAATACGCCTGAAGCTAGTTTACCATTAACTGAAATTTGTTGTCATCCATCCATGATGGCTGATATGGGCACCAGCTTGGCTTGATTAAAACAATTATGTTCTTGTGTTGCACAATATGGATGTTTTGAAAAGAACAGACTTTATGTTTTTATAGCCAAGTTGGGTTCTTCTCTTTATCTCTTTCATTACCTTTGATCTTGTGCTTAAAATCATTTGCCACACACATTTACATTCTAATACATAGAATATAGCAAAAAAAGACAAGTCTTTTTTTAAGGATTATACACTGTTGTTTTCATAAATGCATTATTTAATCTATACTTTGCTTGCCCCTTGCCCCAGGATGGCTCCAGAGGTGGTGATGTGTGAGACAACAAAGGATGCTCCGTATGATTACAAGGCTGACATCTGGTCTCTAGGAATCACTCTGATCGAGCTCGCACAAATCGAACCCCCACACCATGAGCTCAACCCCATGAGGGTCCTTCTGAAGATTGCAAAGTCTGAACCCCCCAGACTGGAGCAGCCACACAAATGGTGAGAATTCCACATGTTGCATGTTGGGGGAAAACTCCAAGAGAGGACGAGAAAAGAGGAATGAATAATTCATTGGTTACAGCATGCAATATTACAGAATCGGCATCCTAAATCTTTTAGCCTAGATTTCCCCAGGTTTTCTGATTTTATTCTGTTACCATTTTTTGAACAATACAATATTCTAGTCATCCCATGTATCACATTGTCCTTCCCTGTCTCCATCAGTAAGTTCTTTCCAAAAGTACATCAACAACTTAGCACAGAGGCAGGACTTGACCAAATGCCAAACTGTAACTCTTCCTATCAACTTTATGAGTCGTAATGTTCCTTTGGAGCAAATTTATTGCTGCAAAAGCAAAGTTATCAGGAATGGATTGCTGATTTATCATTTTTGCTGGAAGTTATGGTTTTATAAAACACAGATGTGCACAAAAAAAGATAATGTGTCAACATCACATATCTATAAATGTTTGCTCACGATATTATTATTTAGTAGCTACTTTTACATTACTCCTTTCTTTCTGCACTAAATTTATCAATATTTTTGTTTAAATTGAACCAGTGTCTCCTCTTTTTCCAAGGTCAAAGGATTTTAATGACTTCTTGAAGAAAGCATTGGATAGAAACACAGAAACTCGTCCATCTGCAGCACAACTCTTAGAGGTAAGATCTGATGTATGCATTTACAATCTATAGCATATCCTGCTGTTTTGCACTTTGAAACATAAGTTTTCTTGCTCTTTTGGGGGGGAATGAAAATGAATGTTCCATTTTAAAACCTGAATGCAGGGATTTGTGCTGGGGAAAAGATCTGTGTCTCATAACAAAAAACAAAAAACAAATGAGATGTAGATGTACATATTTATAAAAAAAAAGAAACGGGGAGCAAGAAAAATTCTAAGGCTACATAAATGATGCAAATTTTTAAGAGCCCATCTTATATTTTTAATATGTTAAATCTTTTTTCAATATGCATGAAGAATTTTACATACATTGTGTTAACAAAACGTCATTATTCATACTGTAGACTCCTGCAGTGATTACTGCGTCTGTAATGCTTCAATTTAGCTCTTCTCCCCTTCGAAAGGCCCAGTTTGCACTGATTGATTATCAGTTAACTGAAGGCTTCAGCAGAGGTTTTGTGTCCACATGCATCAACCGGGGCCCAAATCTGGTGTACTATTTGGCACTTCAGTCCAATAGGTAGTGATAACAATTGTCAAAGGAAAAGCCTGAGGGCTCTCTCACCAGGAATATGACCCAGTTTTTGTGTTCTTGTGGTTTCTCAATAACAAAATTTACAAATGTGGACATCAAATCTCCACACACAGCATCTTGTCAAAACAAGTGTCCTTGTTTTCTTCATCTGTTGCTGGTTGTACTCAGTCTTCTTTTGTCTTTTGTGTGTTTGTTGACACCCTTTTGAATTATATCTTTGTGGATGCTTCATCGACATCATTGAGGATGTCAAACTACGAACGGGTTTGTGATGATGTAAATATGTTAGTTATTTTGGCATGCTTCAGAGTGAAGGCTTAAACTACAAATTAGGCATTTCAGGTAGTTACGAGCAATGGCTTCTATTGGGTAGAATAATGTAGTTTGAAGGAGCAAAATGTGATCTTTGAGAGAAAAAGCTAAAGCCTCAGAGGTATAAGAATATGAAAACTTTGGGATCCCCCATGTGCAGATGAAATGTTGTTTTCATTAAAGACAGCCAAGATTTTTGCTCCAAACAATGTAGACTGATCTCTGACGAAATAGTTGAAATAGTTTTCTTAGCACACTCCTTTCCCTCTAACAAATCTGCCTAAATTCAGGCCACTGACAATGTTAGGGAAAGGGAAACTCAAGTTTCCATGCAAGTGCCAAAATAGTCCACTGAGAGTTTTGTTTTTAGAAATATTGATATTAAATAATGTAGAAGTGCTATGATCTTGAGTCAGGAGAAAAAGCAGTAAACTGGGTGTGGATTATAGAATGAGTAACATCTATTAAAACTTAGAGGCACAGTTTCCTGCCTGTCCCACAGCTGAGGGAATGCCAGCTATTTACATTCCAACTCTCAGCCAATAGTATGTTGGGACCACCCTCAGAAAGGGACTGCATGTCAATTAGAAATGAAAATGTTCCAAACCTGCTGAAAGGGGATTGAGGGGGGAGAGAAATGGGCGCGGTCCAGCCTTTGGTGCTGTGTGGGAAGTTTCAGATGTTTATCATGCCTGCTGCCCTCAACGCCTGTAGATACTAGTGCAATGGAAGCCTTTCATTCTGATATTAGATGATGACAGCAAACTTGACCTTTTGGTCAGTGTCTGCATAACAGGTTTTAAGTCATACTTTGCAGTACAGGTATTCACTGAAGCAAATGACTTTGGAAAACCGATACAGTGCACTGATTAAATTAAAAGATTATAATGAATCAGAGTGTCTGGAGTGCAGACTGGAATGCATGTGGTCTGTAGATGACAAAGAAGAGCGCAACGAATGGAGAAAGATTCAAGTCTCTTCCTATAAATAATGTGTACAAAACAACTTGACACAGTATCAGTCATTTGGTTGTGTGGCTGGCTGCAGACCATCTGGTGAACTAGTGTGCATTACACTGTGAACAGCTTCTCCTCCTACATAGTTTCTCATAAACAGAAGTTTTATGGTGCATGTTTTTTTTCTCTTTTGTAGCTTCTGTTGTCAGTATTGAAATAATCCTTTGATAGTACAAATGGCAGTAGTAAAGTCTAAAAATTGTATGTAGTAATATTTTGTGTAATCATCCAGTTGTGTGACAGAAATATTGGACACAATCAGAACTTTGAGTTAATAAAACTTTTCTTTTTATTTACTCCAAACCCCTTTTTACATTTTGCCCAACCCCAGTCTTCAGCCAAACTCTGTATAAAAACTGTTTAAACCAAGACAGAGGTTTAACCTCTGACCTACCTTTCAAAGATGTGAGGACTGACCTCTTTCAGTCAGAAATGTGTTTTGCCAAAGACATAAAGCACACTTCTTTGCCCATCAGTCATGGGTAAGCTTCCTGCTCTTGCAACATACTGAGCCATATTGTTTTTACATTGAAAATTTTACACCATGCATGACAAATATTCACACCTTTTGAGTCTAAGACACCCTGAAACAAACAAAAACAAAAAAGACAAAGTAAGCTGCAGTGATCCACGCCTTAATCTTATCTAATCTTTTTGTTAATGAAATGAAAACAGTGCTAGTTTTGGACAAAGCTTTGCTTCTACTCAGTCAACTTTTTAATCCTTTTGGGTAACAGGAAAAAAACAAGATAGACTTTTGTTTCTTTTGTTACAGACTGAATTCTTTTTTTTTCCACAGCAGCCAGACACTCTGCAGTTGCAGAACTGTAAGTTAGAGAAAATGAAATTTACAGATTGTACAGAGAGCAGGGAGGAGACGGCAATAATTTGAACTGATTGCTACGTTTTTAAAGCCTTCCTATCAGTGCGCTGTAATTGGCTGGTCTCTACAGGCTAAAAATGTGGTGAATGCAGCAAAAACGTCCAAGCAGATGATATTGAAAGAGATGATATATGCGTCATCTCCCATACATCAAGTGGGTCAGAAGACACGATAGAGAAAAATTACTTTTGTATTACCCTTTATGTTTTTTATCCTTTAAAAAAAATAAAAACAACAAAAGTCCAGTTTAATTTGTCTTTAGTGGATCTAAATGTATATAGGAGTTTGTTGAAACCCAAAATGGCAAACCCATGGCAGACATGTTTTGCACTGAATGTGAAAGGTTGAAATTTAAGCAATTAGGCTCCAACTTCTGTTATAAATGCCCTTAAATGCACAATCATTGAGTGACTACAAAGAATAAAAGCAATGTTACAGGTAGACAAAGGAAAACTCACAATGAAACAAAATACAATTATAATTATAACAAGATTTAATAATTAGTGGAAATGTTTGAAGTGATAAACACAAACCCACAAATCCATTCTTTTTCCATTTTGAAATTTTATTGTGGAAACTTGGAGCCTTTTTATTATAATCAATTAAAGTAAAAATGGGAGTTTTGAACACAAAGTTTGAAGTTCCTCATAGCTTTCTTTTTACAACAATAATTGTATAGTTACAACATTTATTCTGATAATTGTTAGCTTGCAGCTCTAAATAGCCCTTATATTTATATTTGTATTTTATTTGTTCTGTCCAGTTGTCAGATATTATTACTATAATGTATTTTATTATAAAATACGCTATCATTAAAAAAGAGTACTATCTTTTTGGACTGCTTTATTCTTTGAATTAAACAATTAAAAAAAAAATCTTATTTGACTGTTTTGTTTTTAAATTTTGAAAAAAGAGTTACAGATAACCAAAATACAGACATTGATCTATTTTTTTCTCTTTTAGTGCATGTAGAACTTATAAAGCCTTTAAAAGGACAATACATTTTGCTGCAGACTATTTTCTAGCATGCAGTAAGTTTATCTCACCTGCACCATCACAATACAGCTGTATTGAAATACTTATAAAATCATAGAATAAGCATGTTTTTGAAAAAAAAAAGAAAATTGAATAAAAGGAATGCTAATCATTTACTCCAAAGCATTACAATCAAATGCAATGAACATTTGTGTCTGTTTTTATATACATTCTTTTTTTTATTTCACTCTACAATCCTAATGCAGCCTCTTTAAACAGGCACAGAAACTATCATACGTTTCTACAAGGTCTTCATTCAGTTGAACGGGACTCGGCATGCACACTGTCCATTAGGCTTTAGCTGACTGCTCTTTGTCATTTGAGAAGCTAAGAGCTGAAGCCTAATGCAATCCTTTAGGACACCAGCATGCACACAAACATCTCTGGCCACCCACACTCACTCACTTCACACACACTGACTTCTACACACTTCATGGTCCTGCACCACTTGCAGCCTTTTCCCTTTGTCAGCTGTTCCAATTAAATTACACACAGTGCAAAAGAACTGAATAATGAATGACCAGCATTTTATCTTTGCAGCACTCACCTTTTTATTTGGCTTTGTTTTCTTTCAGCTCCTATTAAGTGTTGTTTAAAACTGAGCAGGGAAAGTTGTTTTGTGAGGCTGCTATTGTTGGAGCTCTTCAGGACTTTGCAGGTGGCAAAGTGTTTCCTCTGAAGTCAAAGCATCTTGTTTCTCATTCCCCCCTGCTGTTCCACTGGCAAATAAAATGACTTGTAAACATACACATTTATTTTGCATGGTAGAGTTTCATTTGACTCAGTTTTATTCACTGTTTAGTTGTACTTATTTTGACTTTTTCATTGTTCCTTTTTTTGCAGCATAGCTCATGGTTTGTTACTCATACCCATGGGTAAAGTGTTCAGTGCCTTCAAGCAAATACTCTTTTGTGGTTGTTAAGACAATAATTTTGTGAACACTTTAAGCCTTTAAATCTTTTTTGCTCTTTGTACAAGCGAAAATTGATACGACATGTATAAAGCCATGAATATAAAGCAAAAAAGAAGAAGAAAAAAATGTTTGTGTCAAAAATGCTGTCCTTGTTTAGTTTGATCCATATTCTGCTTGAAAGGCTCATCACTCCCTCCTGTGTCCACAGCACCCTTTTGTGAGAACCGCGACGTCTAACCGTCCGTTGATGGAGCTGGTGGCTGAGGCCAAGGCTGAGGTCATGGAGGAAATTGAAGACAATAGAGAGGAAGGAGAGGATGATGACATAATGGAGCTCACCGGGGTAACAAACCTTCATCTTTTTATTTTTGTTTTGACACCTTCCAGTAACTTTCTTGGAAGGTATTTCAATGAACTTGATACCTTCCAGTAACTTCCTTGGAAGGTATTGGGGCTTTAGAATGCTAGACTGTTGTCAAACACACCTGCAGCTGCATTTTCTGTTAAACACAGCCTTCCTGCTGATGCATTTATGACCAGTTTTCAGAGGCCATTCACAAATCCACAGAGGACATACAATTAGAAAGTAATGGCACAAGAATGTGGTCAACACAAACAAAAGAACAGTAACCGGAATACTGGCACTCACTCACACCCACGTGTGGTTAAATTTAGGTGCCGCTTTTAACCTCGCTCCTGTATAGAAAAGACTGTTGTCTCCAGCTCCCGATGAAATAAATTTATTTAAGGTTGGTCATTGTTCTGATGCCGTACTTTGACCTTTAAAATAAACCCGGTGGTTACCATGCAGCCATAAAAGCCCCATCAAAGGATTTTGCTCACAGGAAGCTAAAATGAATGTGTCAATAATAAGTGCTTTGGTTTTATAACAATGGATATTGTACACTGCTTAAGTCATAAATCTTTGGTGTTTTGTCAGCCACTAAGCATTTATTGCTGTGGTCATCTTTGCCCTCAAACATTATAGGTCTGTAGATCAGGTTTTTGTGGTCGATGTCCTTTGTTTTAATGTACAGAAAAAGCTTCAGGTGGTAAAAGCACAAGATGTGGGAGCAAGATGGGCATATTTTTAAAATGAAGCATTAGAAATAATGTAAAGGTGCAAGCCTTTTCTACAATATCATTAGTTAGAGAGAATGACCAATTAGTGTTCTCAACGTCTGATGCTGGTTCTTAAAAAATATGGGCAACTGATGACTGATTTATGAAGCCAATTTGTTTGGTTTTGGACCATTAATATAGCCATTAAATATTTATGCACGTTACAATTGAATCATTTTAAAAAGAAAAAAAAAAACCTGAGGCTCGATGCTGGTCAGGACACATTCCTGTTGGTGTTTATTTGAGGTTTGCTATGAATGGAGTTCCAAGCATAAAATTACCCATATTTTCTTCTTGAAAATATTTTTTTTTCTAACCTATTAAAAAGGAAAAAGTTCATAAAAATAAAAAAAGGAAATAAAAATAGGTTCTTACAATTTTCCCAAGTAAATAAAATGATGTTCTTTGTGAAAGTAAAAATGATCTAGTCAGTCCTTACAGTAATTATGTTTGATGCTTATGTTTAATGCATCATCTTTAAAATGTAAAAAGTTGTGACTTTGACTATTTTGGGTTATAGAATATGATGTAATGTTCTAAGTGTACCCAGTTACTCAACCTTTGCAGATAATCTGAAAGTGTGAATTGTTTAATTATTTTATATAATATAAAAATACCAGAATAAATAATGTTGGGTCTTAAACCACACTCTAAATTAGTTATAAAGTCATATATTCTATACCATAAATGCCCTAAGATGGCCATTTTCAATTTAACAATTTATGAAATAGATTGATGCACGCTAAACAGAAAAGAGCATATTCTCTTTACATTTATAGTAACCATTACTAAATGAACATTTTTTTAAACACTGACTCTTAGGACATTCATTAAGATGGCCATCTCAGCCACATTTAAAGTAGCTATCAAGATGATGAGACCAGACTGGCCACATTCCATTCTGACAACGAGTAAGTTACTTCACTGGAGGTGGAAGGCACTACAAACGTCTCCCATTAGTTTTTGGGCCAAAAGCAAAGGTTGAAAACATTAACATTTGGGAGGACACTTAAAGCCTAAAAACATCTAATGTTTTGTCACACAAGAAGTGCATAACAATGCCTCCCTGTTCCTTCAGTCTCCAGACAAGGAGCCATGCCAGAGAAGTCAGACCAGTTTGGAGGGAGACCAGTCTCCGGACATCTCCACCCCCACCACACCCTGCCCACCTTCACCGATACCTTTCCCCAGGAGAGGGGCCACAGAAGAGCAGCAAGACCCAGCCATGGGACTTCCTGTTCCTCAGCCACGCAAGACTCAATTTCAAAGAGATTCGGAGGAGGTGGGGGACAGGCTAATTGATGAGGGTGTTCTTGAGGTGGAGAAATCTGAGAGTGAATCCTCAACTAAGACTTTCAATTCAGACTCGGGCATCGAAGACGGGAAGACCACCCCAACACTGGAGGAGGACAAGGTGCTCTTTAAGATATTTTAAAAGTTATTAATATAGTTTTGAAAGTGTACATTTTTTGAAATGATTATTAATTTTTTCTCTCTTTTTTAAAGTTTGTTGTAGAGACACCAGAGGCTAATGAGGGGTCACGATCTTTCCCTCAAAGTGAGGAGAATGCAAAACATGTTAGCACCATAGATCATTTGCCCGAGGATCAAAGCAGCACTGTGGGCAATGGAGAATCGACATCTCCAAACTCAAGTCATTCTGTCACTCCTGCATCTACTCCGACTCCCTCCTTTGCTGCCACACCAGTGCCTGCAGCCCATCATGGCCCAAATGACACCAAAAGCAAGGGCAGTTTAGAGCGAGCATCGATGGGGGGAAACTTTGGGTCCAACTCGCCTCTTCTGAACGGGAGGAGTAATGACAAACAGCACTCGCAGGCTGGCAGCCTGGCGTCAGAGCTCATGGCAATCAACCCAGAGACCATCTCTGTGTCTGCAAGGGTGAGTCCTCATGGAGCAAACCATGCTGTAGTTAATATACAAGATTGTGTACTATATATGTCATAAGAAAGAACAAATATTGTGAAATGGTTGTTTGTTGTTAGAGACAAGAAAATTTAACTAAAACTACCTCAAATCGGTAACTGCTACAAGCTTTTATGGCAAAATAGGCCAGTTTTCAAGTGTTTAGAACTTAAAAAAGCAGCTTGGTGCATCTGTAGGAAAACCCCACCTCGGAAAAACTCCTTCTCTGCACCCACTGAAGGACTGAAACAGCCTTGTATTGTGTTTTGGGGTGTGGGTGTTGACCGTCTGACACAGAGGATTGCCTGTCTCCTATTAGCTTTACACCACATAGTACACATCAGGAAAAAAAAACAGAGGGATCCAGTTTATGGTGTAATTTACAGCTTGAGTATGGGGATCTAAAATACAGAAATCAATTTATTTTAGCTCAACAATTTGTCCCTGACAGTAATGAGGAATGGAAGACAGAGAAGCCAAATATGTAACATGTTCCATTCATCGGGACCAATGGTGCCCTTTGTGTGGGCACAGTCACTCATTCACTGTTGTGAATAGAAGTTTCTATTCAGCTCATTGTCACTCAGTAGTTTCAGGAAGCAAAGTGACAGACTGTGATTCAAATCCGACTAAGTGCATGAAGTAAAGTCCATTTGTGGCCCTTTTAATTTTTATTAAAACAGCCTGCTTAGCCTTGGAATCTGTCCTACTGGGTTTTGGTTTTGTGAGTGTGTTTTATTCTCATATTTACTGATTTAAAGCATCAGTTTGGAATGGATAGATATTGAAAACCAAGAAATTCATGGACAAGGGAACATTAGTTAACTGATCCTTGGAGAATGATGTCAGTATGTACTTTATGACACAGGAGAAATTTGAGTGCGTTTTTTTTTTTTGTTGTTAATAAAAATGTGTTTGCTGTGGTAGAGGATAAATAATACAACCGAGAAAGGTGCAATAGCAGCATTCAGTAGCTGTCATTTATTACAGGAGTCTCACAGGAGACTGTTTGCTCAGCTGACAGTGGACAGTAGCTGTAACAAAGCACTTTGGCTGTCTGTGTGGAAAAGCTTCTCTCCGATAGTTCGTTTTCCTTTTGCTAGTCCTCACACAGTACTGTAAAATGGATCTCAAACCAACCAACTAGCTCTCTGTCTTTTTGTTTTGCTCTCAAAGAGCTACACACTGTTCAAATTGATTTTTAACAAGTGTTTCAAAGTTTTCTTTGGAGCAGTGGCTACTTTTACTTCACCATGATGTTTCCTGAAAAAAAGAATCTGAGGAAACAAGTGGAGAATAGAAGACAAAAATTTATAAAACTAACTACATTAGACAACAATATGTTGTGTTTTTAAGAAACAAACAAAAAATATACTCATGCAGAGACCTAACACAGGACCCAAGGGATGCTAAAGATGACCATGTGGAGTATCTAGCTATGACCTTTGGTAATCATTTAGTTGCCGTACTTAATGTACTATTTTCTGTCAATTATTTTTGGTATTTATCAGATATCAGACAACAAAAATAAGAATTAACTATGTTTGGTAACAGTCTGCTATGAGAGCCATTTTAAATTTAGTTATTTGCCAAGTTGTTCATGTGTATATGAACAACATTGGTTTGATTCTTCAGTTAGTTGCCTTTTTTATAATTGAATGATTCATAGTATGTTAGGTAGCTCAGCAAACATAAAAAAATCTGCTAGAAATAATCGAATGTAAGGAATAGATCAAAAATTAGTAAAATGCAGACAAGGTTCCAATACATTTTTTTTAAAGAAAGAAAACATGACACAATATTAATCATTACCATTTGAAGACTGCAAGAACAGTGTGTAGTTCCATGAAAGTAGAACTTAAAGAAATATAGGTTGCTTAAGACTTTTAGGTGTTATTGTATGCAAATTATTTATGTGCCCTGGGAAATCTGACAATTAAAGTTGGAGCTAACCAGTGTCTGTTGAGTATTCTATCTTTGACACATGGCAACATACTGTAAGCAACACATGGTCAGTTTGTCATGACAACAGTTTCTGTTAAACCACAAGGTGGGGTCACTTTATGACTCATTAACCTTTCATTGCAAATATAGGATGGCATCTTTAGACTAGTACTCTCACGTTCTTATAATTTTGCATCCAGGTTTGTTTAGTTAAAATCTGAAGCCTAAAATCACAAAGACTAGTTCTTTGGTTCTCTCAGAGAAATATGGGTTTAAGCAAAGGGGGGAAAAAGTTACCTTTAGTAGATGACTTGTTATTTTTAGTTACTTCCTGCAGTGTTGATAGAAATTATTTGCTGCTTGTTAGACAAGAACTTGACCAACAGGAAAATTAATCTGTCAGAGCACATACACCCATAGCAGATTCTTTCCACATGAAAAAAAGAAAGAATTAAAAACTCAGTTGAAGAGATTTTTAAGATGAAGCTGCAGAAAAAATTAGACAAATGATACTTAAAGCTTAACAGGGTCTGACTTGATACAACTTAGGTGTGCTTTCTTTTTAAGTAGTAATACTCACCTTACATTAACATTTTGTTGAGACACACAATATTATATACTTTTAAAACTTACAGACACAAAGTCAGTAATTACATTAAAAGCTAAAGGTTTATCCTAAATTATGTTTCAAGTTTCTTAAGAAGTTGAAAAAGACGAGGCTTTATTTATCTTACATATTTTAGTATATTGCCAGGTATTTAAATCCATTGGCTGAGTTACATTAATAAATGAATAAACTTGTGTGTAGGATGGAAATTGATAGCTGGAAAAATGTATGCATGTACCAAAGGTGCAAGCAAACGCATGTCTGAACCGCAGGACTTTATTCCTCTCTGTCAATCAGGCCTTTTCCAGCAAGACTCTAAAGCGGACAAGGAAGTTTGTTGTTGACGGTGTGGAAGTGAGTGTGACCACCTCCAAGATTATTCGGGATGATGAGAAGAAAGATGAGGAGATGAGATTCCTGAGGTATCTATCCACGTACCTGCTGATATCGAATATATTGTGCACAAATTTAAATATATGAATTAAGCGGTACCCATCTGTCTGTCACCCACACACCTACACACCTACACACACACACACACACACACACACACAGAATGCCACACACACAGTTTGTTGTGAATGCTTTTCAAGTTTCAAAAAAATATTATTTTCTAAATTCTCTTTAAGTAAGGATTGTAAGCAACTCTTAATTTCTGAGCACATGACTGCAGTTTGACAAGCAAGCTGTTGAAAGTTCCTTTTTATTTGTCTTATTTAGGAACACTTCTATGAAATTAGAGAAAAAAACAAATAACTTTTATTGAGGGGGGGGGAGCTCAGTAGACTGCTACACTTCTGGCAAAGGAGTCCTAAACACACCTGCACCATCTAGTGGTGAGCATATAAACTGCATGCATGACTTCAGTAAGTCAGCAGGCATGAACTTGTAAAAACCTACCTGAGAGCCTAAATGTGACCAAATTAGATGCTACTTTGACGTCCTAACTTTACAAAAACACTGCAAAGAAAACACTACATATTACATGTGTGTGTGTATAGAGCACCAACATGCACTGATATTTCCCCTAAAACCTTTTTCACAAATAAAAGATCCCTGTTCAATGTCTTGACACCTAAACGTATCAGTATGAACTTTAAGATAAATGATTATCGGTAGATTTGCTTCTTGGAAATGTTGACGCACATAGGTGAATGTCTTGAAACGTGTTTTGTGTGCGTGTTTAGACGGCAGGAGCTGCGTGAGCTCCGTTTGCTGCAGAAGGAAGAGCAACGGAATCAGGCTGATCTGCATGCCAAACTGGAATCACAGAAAGAACAAATGCAAAAACGCTTCGACCAGGAAATAAATGTGAGTTGGTATAAGAAATTTGTTGAGGTTACTTTGGAGCCTGTAGTTTGAATTTCTTACCCATATGAGTTTCTCAACCACATATTTTACAACACATAGGTCTTTCAGAGTTTCGTTTTCTAAATTTGATTCTAAGGTTTTTGATGCTATTTTTTCCTGTGGGTGTGTCTTAGGCCAAAAAGAAGCAGTATGACACAGAGCTAGAGACCATGGAGAAGAATCATAAGCAAACTATTGAGAAAATGGAGGCAGACCACAATGTTAAACTCAAGGAAGAGACAAAGCGCATCAAAGCAGAGCAGGAGAGAGACTACCACAAGTTCCTGGAACAGTTAAAACAGAAGAAGAAAGAGGTATATTTGAAACTGTGTGTAATAAGCCATGCGTTTTTTACTCTTGACGTTGTCAGTAAATGGTGACGAACTGCAGAGCATGAAAAGATATAAAAAGTTCTCACCTGAAATATGTATTTTTTTCTTTTAAGATGAAACATTCAATTGATAAGATGCCTCGAAATCAGCGGAAAGAGACCTTGAAACAGAAGATGTCTTCTTTCCAAGAAGACAAAACAAAACAGGTTTGTTGACTGATCAATGTGCATTTGGGCTCATGGTCTTTTTAAACCAACTTCCCCTAAATCTGCCCAGCATATTCCATTCTGCAGTTTTAGGGCCCCTCAACACAAAACTCCTGTCTATATATTTACTTGTTTGACTTCCACCTACTCTCTCTATTCTCATCTTCTTCTTTGTTGTGCTTCAGGAGGAGAAATTTTTAGCAGCTCAGAAGGAGTACCTGAACGAAACGCTGAAGACGATGATCGCAAACAACAAGAGGGATATTGCAGAAATGGAGAGGGAATGCCTCAATAGGAAGCAAGAATTTATCAGAGGTACAGTATCTGCATATCACTAAACTACTGTCTTGACACTCTAGCTTTTTTGTTGCCAGCCTGACCCTTTTTTGTGTGGCAATATATGAGATTATTCACATTTTGCATTTGGGTAACTGATTAGCTCGTGAGGCTGCGTCATGGAGCATGGAGGAGAACCAACTTTATGAGAAGCACCAGTTAATAAAGCAGCAGATGAAGGATCAGTACTTCCTCCAGAGGCATTTACTTCTGAAAAAACACGAGAAGGTAAACTGGAGCTCCCTGCACTCATCTTTCAAAGGCAATTGTGTATGATGTAAATCATAATACCAACTGGTAAAATCAAGTGTGATTCACAGGAATTCTCTTTGGCTGTGTTTGCCAGGCACAGGTTAATTTCTTCTGTTTTCTGTGCTTCTACAGGAGACCGAACAGATGCAGCGCTACAATCAGCGAATGATTGAGATCCTGAAATCACGGCAGCAGCAGGAGAAGAACCGACTGCCCAAGATTCAGCGCAACGAGGCAAAAACACGTATGGCCATGTTCAAGAAGAGCCTCCGCATCAACTCAACAGGCAGCTCTTCAGAGGACAGAAAGAGGATCAAAGAGGTTGGATGAATGTTTTTTTTTTTCCCTATAATTTGACATTAGGTTTATTTATTTAGTAACTCACTCCTTGTGTGGCTCTTCAGTTCTCTCAGCAGGAGGAAAAACGACAAAAGGCCGAAAGGCAGTATCAGCAGCAAAAACATGAAAACCAGATGAGAGAGCTGATTGGACAATGTGACAGTAACATCAGAGAGCTGCAGCAGCTGCAGGTGAGTGACGGTCAAAGCTCTTCTGTTTGGCATGTTACTGTGGATATTCTGGAATGTGCCTTGAGACCTTTTGGTCGAAATAGAAGGCATGCTGTTGTAGAAATAGCCTGCTGTTGTCAACACTTTTTTTTTTTCTTTTGTCCTTCAGAATGAAAAGTGCCACATGCTGCTTGAGAATGAGACGCAGAGGCTCAAGCAACTGGACGAGAAACATAACCAGCTGATGAAGGAGTGGAAGGATGAGCTGAGGATCAGAAAGACGGTGCGTGCTTGACGTCTTTAACTTTTCATGCCAAAACAAACTTTGTATATAAAAACACTCCCAGTGCTTATGTGCAGGTACATAAATGATGAGTATAACTGAGAATACAGATAAATACTGGCTTACTATTTGGCTAGAAACTGATCATTACTGCCTTCTATATCTATTGTACTGTAACTGCTTATTAATGGGTTTTTAAGTGTTTACAGTCCAATAAATAACTGCACAATAACTACTTATTATTTATTTATAAGAATCTAAAGCTTAATTTGGCTTTTTGTAAACTGTCATGAAAAGCCTCAATAAAAAAAAATGTATTAGCTTGCCTCTATTAAGTAAAAAAACTCATTGATAAACTTGAGCATAACAAGACTAGACTTTAAGCTCTGCATCAACTTCAATGTTTCTTTCAAATTAGCTTTTTTATCAAACAAAATTGTTTATCCAAAATACTATGGTAACAATATAGGCTGTAGTCAAACTTGGATCATAGTGGTGTCAGATAAATGTTAGTAACAAGACTGTCTTTTAAGTTCATATAGAATATTGCACAAAAATAAACACTGTCCCTTTTTATGCTGCATGCAGAAACTGATTTCCATTCAACCATCTTTTGACTGTAGTATACATGCATAACCAAACTCAGTGAAATAACAGTAAACATTTTTGTCTCCACTGCTCCAGGCTATTGAATATGAGCTTGATGTGAAGAAAAAAGACCAGGAGGCTTTCTTCAGGATGAGTGAGAGCTGTGATTATTCAGACCCCAGCTCTACCCAGAGACTCTCCAAGTTTGTGCCTTACTTTGACTCCTCGACCATTTAAGCACAAATGCTACGATGCACAAAATTTTCTACCCACAGCACATACACACACGCACACGTACAGGTGTGTGTGTTCTAGATGCCTGCTGCCTGTTTTTTTGTTTTTTTTTTTCTTTTTAATGGCAGAACACCTGTGCTTCAGTTGGATTTCTACATTTTTAGTGAATATTTGTTTTAATTCTTGTTTTTAACTTGTTTGAAGGCTTCTCTTTAAAATAACTACACAATAAGATTGCTGAATTTCTGCGCCCATACAGCTTCTTAATGCATTTTTTTTTTTTTTCCTGCTCAAACTTGCTTATTGCTCCCGAGGTAAACATGACAATGACAGGATGCAGTCATGTTTGGATGAGCAGACAATGCCAAATTATGTTTCAGTGTGTATTTAGGAAAAAAAATACACATTATACTTAGAATAATTGCACAGCCAGGAAATTTTAGCACAAGTGCTGGTAAGCAAGCAATTAAGCTCTTTTTGTTTACTCCAAACACGATTTGCTGACTCCCCTCATTCTGCTCTGTTTGGTTTGACTCAGTTTATCCATCAGCTGCATGTTACATAGCTGCCAACTATTTATTTTTAATGGTATGAAACATTGAGAATGACGCTGTAAGTTTTAATTATATATATTTTTCCTTTGTCTTACACCCATAGTATGAAGGATGGGCTTTATTTTTTTATGTTATTGTTACTTTTCAGATGAGGGATGAGGTTTCTTTTCTTTTTTTCCAATGATTATTTTGCATTATTGTCTTATTAACAAGGGAAGATTCTGTTATGTGGATGTTTCTTTCTTTTTTTACTGTATAATCAGTCACACTGGATGGGAACTGACAAAGCCAAAGTGTAATACTGTTCATGTTGTACGAGTGATTTAAAATTATTATGTCAAGTGCAGTAAATGAACTGCCTGTTAACCAAAGTGCAATATTATGTCTCTGCTAGGCTTAGAGGTTTATTTTTCTTAAATTTTGCTTTCCTTTGCACTGAGAGAGATAATGGTCTAAAAATATAATTAAATAATTTTAAAAATGTGACCTTTAACAAAGAATACTTTAAACATAACTTAAAAGTCTTCCAAACTAATTGTGATATTTTTTTCTCCTTAATTTTACATTTGGAACAAACCTATACATTTTTTTAAAAGGTGTGCAACTATTGAGTCTGCTGTAAGATACATCTCAATGTTTAATCCTTAACAGAAACTTGTTCCCCTGTCAAATGAGAGAAGTAGAGAGTTGAGAGCAGTTTGGCCTGAAGACTTGCATCAACTCAGGTACAGCCTGATCACTCACTTTCTCTCTGAGAAGTATTTAATTAAAATAAGGAACATTTCTTTTTTTTTTTTTGTTGTCATGTTTAAAGGCTTTACCTATGTCTTCCTCGGTGCCTCAGTTTACATAATAATATATGTGTGGAGGGGATGTGAGTATGAATGAGTTCGTACCAGAAGGAACCACTGATGTAAATAACTTCAATAAAATGCAATTTTTTCTAATTACTGGATTGTTTTTTTTTCCTCCCTTTTTAAACATGTTAGAAAAGACTTTTGGGCTATTCTTAAATAAAATAAAAATAATTAGAAAACATGATGCAGACAGAAGTAAACCAATCAAATACTTAAAACTATTTGGTATTCTCATCCTGATGTAAAGGACCCAGCCAGAGAAAAGCAAGATCTTTAAGAAAACTGACAGGCATTTTATTTTTGCTTTTATTGCCCCTTGCTTTTTAGAGATACATTTTTGAAATACTCCACAGGATTAACCATAGAAGAATAAATAATCTACTTGCTGTAGATAGAATAACAACCTCAATTTGGAGAAATAGTTTAATTTTGGTGACCTGGTGAGTTAGCAGCAATCCACTTTGATCTCAGCCCTGCTCAAACTTGCTAATGTCTTAAAATGGCTGTAATCTAAAAAAAGAAATACATTATAGGGGTTCATGAGAACCCCTCAAAATTGCATTACATGGTTATTTACATCAAATTAAAGTGTGAATAGCAGCAGCAGATAAACTTTCTCCAAACTGAGGTTGTTCCAAACACTATCTACAACAGGGAAGAAATTCATTGATCCAAACCATTCCACAGACTTAAAAAGAAACTGATTTATTAATTGAAAACTAGAAGTTTGTCAGAACAAACAAAAACAGTTGCAAATTAAGACGAGTATCTTAAAAGAAAAATCTTTTTTTATTGACTAAGCAAAAGCACACTCAGTGTAATCCAAAGTACATGGCAAAAAAGTAAAAACCATTACAATACTGAAATGACTAGTTGGTATGTTTCTTCTTGCAGTGTACCATACCCTCTTGCTTTTTGCCACAAAATACATTTGAACAAAAAAAGTCTGTGTATTTTCCCCCCACTAAGTTACATACTGTCATCTCTGTCTAAAATATGGTTTAAAAGTGGTGAAAGATAGCAACTAGAAGCAGAACAGGGTCAACGTTACAGCTTTTAGCCTTGTCAAGGTTTTTCATTTGTATAAGCAAATTTAAAGCTTCTAGATTAAAAGAAAAAGCAACCAGTTGCTTGACAAAATGTTTTTAAGTGATCTACTTTTCACTTCATGCCACAGATAAAATCCTTGATAACTACAATAAGAACCTAATCTCAGTGAATTAACCAATCAAATGTTTTATTCCAAATCCAAACCATTCAGTACTTGAAAGGAAAAAAAAAATTACTGGATGGACCAAAGACAACAGTTAAGATATGACTCATTACTGTACAATAAAAATAATCTGCTATACTGACTATGCTTGAGACCAGTCAAGCATTGATGTAAAATATTTTTATATAATGATCATCACTTTGTAAATTGAGCACCAAACCTCTGTTAACAAGCATTTGCACACTTACAATACTGTAAATCATTGTACGGATCAACGTAAATCTTCAATTTTCATATTCAGAGTGCTCCTGTGATTCACATTTCACAAATCCCATTTCCAGAGATGAAATGACCTGTTTGTGTTAAAACTACTTCAACTCAACGCTTCTTCACTGACTTAGTTTAGATTGTTTTTTAGTCTCATCTTTACAAAGTGAGGACTGATTTGAATATGTTGTCACAATGAAGTAAACAAGTTCTATGGCAAATAAAATGGATGGTAAATAATAAAATGCATTGCTGCATTTCCCCCTCCTTTTAGGGTGTGCAAACATTTCTTACCTCACCTGAACTGACTGAAAGTGCACATCCGGTAAGAATCACTGCTATCATCACTGATTATAGTCAATAAGGAAAAACACTGATTGCAGAAAACTCAAATGCAGCTTTCTAAAGTAGCAGACTGCATTAATACAAAGCAAATATATATCTTAAAGTTAAATTTTATGGTAAGTGAAAGCCCACATGAAGTCAATAAATATCCTCAATAAGTTCATATGCAGCTTTTACAGGATTTAGAATTATTTTTCCTACTGCTTTGAAGAGAATAGCAATATTTGAACATCTAAACCTGCAATAGGATAAGTCTTGATGTGAAGATGATTGCAATGACTTAGTCTACAGCTGCATACAGTTTAATATGCACTTTGCATATATTTTGAGGCACCATAATATAAAAGGCATAGATACATTGACTGCAGTTCTAGTGTCTGGCCTGAGAAATAGCAAAATGGACACTGGCTGTGACTGACATATAGCCACAAAAGCAAGTAAGATTCCTTACAGTTTCTAAATAAAAAAACCTAAAGTATGTAAATAAATTTTTTTTAAAAAATGTAACATTATTGCTGGTTCAGTTGGTTGGTAAAACACTTAAACAGAAAAAAAAACCCATAAAAAAACTTTAAAAAAGTAAAAAAGAAAAAAAGATACCTATAAATAAACTTTTGGTGTATTCCATTTGTACTCTTGAGTTTCAAGTCATAAAATTCAACTGTAACACCTTCTAAAGTCATAAACCTGACTAGGAAGTTCAGAGGTTCCAGACTTCAAAATCCAATATGGTTGTCACATACACAAAAAGTGTTGATAGCAGGATAAATAAACTGTTTGTCTACACTTCTTGCCAGTTTGTTTTACATTTATCAGTCACTAACATCATACTGTACAACCTCTGTTAGTAAACACATTACTGCAGTGTTTGAAAGCATAAAATGCTGAAAATGACATTGTTTGGTACTTGTATTGCAAATTGTAGTTAGTCTGATAACTCACAATAATCAGCAAATTCTACTGATTTTCTAACTTCCAACAGAAACAACATTTGGGTGTGATATCATTCCCAGATCCAACTTTAGAGGTAAATGGAACACAACATATATAATAAGAAACTAGTTTTTTTTTGTTTATTTGTTTGACTACATTTTTCCCATATGAATTTATTTTAGAGCATTTATACAACTTAAGGTTTTTTGCTCAGGTAGTTCGAAGGGATCCAGGCCTCAACTTCTTCTCCTACGTTTTTACAGAACCACCAACCACTGCTGTTTTTTTCAAGAACCTCAAACACTGTACCCACCTTGAAGCTGGATGTTTGATCATCCCCTTCAAAGTCTGCCACAGCTAGATAGAGCTCATCCTTACTTGAATCCTTGAGTAAAGGTGGAAGCTTGTCTTTTGGTGGTCCAGGCTTCAGCTGGGGCTTGGGAGGAATTGGGGCTTTATTCACCGTGGACTCCTCTTTCTCTTTGCTTGAAGGTGGCTGAATAAACCCTTTAGGTTTTGGGGGAGGAGGTCGGCTAAGCTGTGGAGGTCCAGGCTTGGGGATTTCCTGGGAGGAAGATTTGGGTTCGGTTGGGCTTGACGGATCTGTTTTCTTTGGAGGAGGTGGTCTTTTTGGGGCCATGGCAGGAGGTCTCTGAGGTGGTTCTTTGTGGGGAGGTACAGCTGGTTTTGCAGGGGGTGATGATCTTTCCTGGCTGAAACCATTTGTGTGTTTTGGGGGTAGTTTTGGCTCGTTGGAGTGTTTACCATTAATAATAGAAGGAATATGGGTAGGTGAGGAGCTAGGGGACACACTTGGGTGAGAATTATTTCCTGCTGTTGAAATATCATTTTGAGGGTTTACCTCAGCTGATGCAGAACTCGGATCTGTAGGTTTGGATGGCCTTAACTTGCTTCTCAGGTTGCTAATGTCCACTTTGTTGTCATCTGCTGGTGGATCTGGTTTGGCAGCTGGAATAGGTTTAGGTCTTACCACTGGCTTGGCCTTTATAAATGCTGGAGGGGAAGCAGATTCTGGTTTGTCTTCTTGACATTCTGCTTTAGGTTTTGGTGGATGCTTCGGTACAGGTTTCAGATTAAACTTCTTCACCTCTTTGGCAGAAATCTTGTGGCCACATTCAAGACCCATTTCATTCCGAAGGGGAAGAGCTTTGTTCTTATCATCTTTCTTGATCTCTGGTGGTTTGTCTGGTTTGAAGGGGGATGTCTTGGGTCCAACAATAGGCATGATGACCCCTGGTGCTGGAGGTTTTGGAGGCAAAATCTTGGAATGATCAGATTTTGGTTTCTCTGCCACCTCCAACTCAAAACTCTTGTTGATAGACTCCCTTCGAGGTGGAAGAGCTGGTTTCTCCTCAGCCGGAGGGGCTGCTGGGGCTGGTGGCAATGGCCCAGAGAAGGCAGAGATCCCCTTGGTGGCACTGGACTTCCAGTCTCTAAGCTTAGGGCGGGCACAGGACTCAGGGGCTGTAATTGGTTCGTCTGGTAAAGGTTTGGACCACATGTCATCTGTTCCTGAAGCATTCGAAGAATCACCATCCTCCAATCTCAACTTTTCCATCTCATTGGGCAACGGAGCCAGGAAATTGGGTCGCAACGCGTTACTGGTCTTCTTGTATTTATCAATAAAAGTGGCAGGTGCCCAGCCCTCTTTGTCATCTATTTGGATATACCACCAACCACTTGCATTCTTCTCAATCACCTATTAGGGAGAATAGTAAAAAATACAAATATTTGGACTTTTGAAACTGATATAAATAATGCAAATACTTTCATAATATATTGTAATATAATTTTTATTTTTTATTGTAATATAGTTTTAGGCTATGCCAGACCTACCTCAACTTTGATTCCAGCATGGAAGCTAATACCATCAGGGATGGTGGTCTGAAAGTCTGCTATGGTGTAATATTCTTCCTCAACCTGAGGGGGAATGGGTGGCTTGGGTAAGTTTGTACCACGTGGCTGTGTGGGAAAGAAACACAAATGTTAGATTAATTAGAAAAAAAAAAAACAACTATAAGAAATTTCTTTGAGTCGCACAATTAGTGCTGTTAACATCTTACAATGGTAAGGTCTCTGCGGGGAGGAGGTCTGTGTCTTAATCCCACCTCTGTGAAGGAAAAAAAATGTGTCAGCAAGTGGAACCAAAAAAAAAAAATCCCATAAAACAGGCTGTTGGTGTGCAACAGCCTGCATCTTGGGTGATAAAATAAAACTGTAGCCTAAAGTAAATGAATACCTTACTTACAACAATGAAGGAATTGTCAAATGTAAGAAAGTTGTTCATATAATTAGGGCACAAAATCAAAAGCGGCATCGTTGATTAAATTTACTCACTGCTTTTGCTGTTTTCGGAGAAAAGAGAAAGTCTGTTTTCTTTCTGGCTGTTGTCTCGATTATCCTTTGCTGCATTATTTTGCTGGTTCTGTTTGGAAAAAGCTTCCAGGTCGTTCGTACTGGCATGAGCAGGAGCACCTGCTGACTGCCGCTGGCTCTGGATATCAGCCTTCTTTAGATACGAAGCTGGGGCCCAGCCCTCACGGCCCTGGTATCTGAATGGATAGATAGGTACCATAAGTGGCTTTAACAAAGATGCACTAAACACACACAGCCTTTTTGACATTATAAATATGTAATTTTGCCCTCCTTTTTTATATAAATATTGTGATTTTTTTATTTTTTATTTATTTGGATATTTTGGTTTTATTGGATATTTAAGTATAAACTTATGTAAGAATTTAATTGTTTCTTTATTTTGCTATCTAAACTATTTTGATTGGCTTGTTGGACCCCTGCAAAGAAAGACCAATATATATTAACTTGCAGGATGTCACAGGTTTAATTACCTGATCTTCCACCAGCCTTCCAAATTCTTCTGAATGACCTCGACAATCATTCCTCTCTCGAGATCAATCTCATCCTGATCCCTGGCAGCGTACGGGTAGATCACAGAATACTTCTCTTCTATATTAAAACAAAAACACAGACGTGTTAAACGTAAGGATGCATAATTTAATATTTAATTTACTGTGTACAGGGGTAGCACAAATCAATGTTACAGGGTAAAAGCTGGGAGGCAAAGCAACCGGTTTAACAGACTTGGATTTTAAAAAGATCATTGGGAATGCTGTTATTATGAGCATTTATTATTGTTAAAATGCACCTAAAATATTAACCTAATGATGAGATGGCAAGAAAGTCACATTTTAATCATCATTTTATGATTGAGGACACTGTAGGAATAAGTTTTTCATGTATTATCCAACTTATTTAATAAGGCAAGGGGTGAGCAGCATCTTGTGGAATGAAGAAACAAATGGACAACACAAAACACTTGTACCTCTTTGAAATTAGTGACTAGAACAAGACAAACTTGTTACAGAAGCAGTGCATTATTTCTACTAAAGCCATTGTATATGCTGCAAATATTCACAATACATCTATAGTCAGTATACAATAAAATTGTATTACTGGATAATTTATATGGCTGTTATTTTGTTTATCCATTTCACACATAAACTACATTTTTATAACACTAGGGCACAATTAACATTGCATGCGTGGTATTTTATTTACATGCCTGGATCCCTCATGCAACATACAAGCATGCATAAACATGAACAAGCATTTACACTGTTGTGTTTGCACAATCACACACAAACACAATCAGGATAGGAGGGAAAAGAAAGGCGTGCGCTCCACCTTGCCCAAAGCCTGTGCTGAATAGATCCCCTAAAGTTCTGCGACGACCCACGTGCCTTGGCAGTGACCAGAACCTCCGAGGCACTGACATCCCAGCACAGTAAGTAGGGCAAAATAGGAAGTGAGTATTACAAATAGTATGTTGTCTGGATGACGTTTTCATTTTAAATTAAAGCCCTATCAGCACAGATGCAGTAACTTGTTTTTTCTTTTACCCTTTCACCAGCAAATGCCTCACAGTTGAAATGTGTTGAATTTTCTTAAAACACTGCAATGCAAGTTTGGACCATTTCTTTGCAATTTGATATTACAATTTCTACAGTAATGTAATATTTTAACGGTGGGTTGCTATTTTCCCATGCTGCTGCACAGTACTGTACTACAGAGCAACATTACTGGGTTAAAGACAGATGTTGAGCTGACATCAACAGATTTCAGCGTGTCAGGAGTGGCTTCCTTTAAACCTAGCTAAATCACCAAGCACATATAAAACAACCCGCTGCAAAGCTTTATTAAGGAAATAATTTGCGAGAAGTTCAATCCCATCAGTCAGTCTTTGCTGATGTAACATTTTATGATCAAAATTGAATGTATAATGAATTTATATTGATACAACCATCATCTTAAAACCTAAATAATTTGTCCTTGCTTTTACTGTTAATTTTAACTCTAATACAGTGTTGATTCAATTTTTATTTATTTATTTATTTTTAAACGGACAAAAATATGTTTGTGACCAATTTGTCTCTGGTCTACTCCACTTGTTTATCTATCAATAAACTGTTTTCCTACCTTAAATCAATAAATCTGTAAACATGTCAGTGTTTGTGGATGTTGTACATTGTTGGCCTTTTCTATAAAGTTGGTTATTAATGTTCAGTTAATTTTTTCTAGCTTGAAAAGTCTTGCAGTATGATCTGTAATTTGCATGCTGGCTGACTACTATTCCTTGCTTAGAGTAACTGAACTCTTTCTATTTGTACAGTATTGTTAAGTTAAAAAAGTCATTGTTCAATCCTAATTAATGGGCTTTTAAATGGCAATTCCCATGCAACTTTCCGTACACATTTATTCAACATTTTACAAAAGCATATTTTTCCTCATAACATTCACTTTTTAAATTGAACAATAATGACCAACTGATCATTAAAATTTGTTAAATCTACAGTTTGACCCTTACTTGTTCTCCTTAATTAATTGGATCACAAATAATTTGGACATATTGCAGTGCTTGAGAAGAAGAACTTTGAAGAGGTCTCTTTGTGAGATTGTTGAACTTGTTAAAGCAATTATACCTTCTTCCCCTGGAAGAGAGAAGTCATCAGGGTCATCCTGCGCCTCAAGGCAGGTGGCAGGGACCCAACCCTGAGCATCTTCTGAGCACACAAACCACCACCCTGAATGAGCAGAATACAAACACACTGTCAGAAATGACTGCGATCTTAAGCTCCTTCAGCAGAACTGCATGAAAAACTGACATTTTCTGACAGCAGAAATTATTACATGTCAGCAAAACGTATAACTGCATTTACAGATGTAAATGAGCTTTTCTCTGAAAATGTATTTTTTAAAGGTTAAAATAATAATTATTATTATTACATTAAATAGATATATATATAGAACTTGCCAGATTCATTTTTCTCAATGACCTCCACAACTTGACCCACTTGCAGGCTGATCTCAGTGCTCTCCTGTTTCTCATAGTCTGTTACTGCCACATACTGTTCGGGGAGCAGAGGGTCTGCAGAGGTGGAATCTCCTGCTGAAAAGATGGGGAAAGAAATAAAAAGTTTATATTTCTTTCTCTGCCTCTTTTAGGAAATATAAGAGTGAAATCTCACCAATATGGAACAAGCCTTCACTCTGTATACTCTTCAAGATCTTTGGTAATCTTAGCTAATGTGGTATTAACTTTGAGTGATAAGATTGCCCTTGTGTGCTTTTGAGGAATTGACATTTAAAGGTTTTGTATCTCACTGACCAAATACAATCTGACTTTTTAAAAATGTCAGATTTTATGTGCTCTTTAACAAATTCTACTAAAGACTACACTTTAGAATGTTGTTTTTTTTTTCCAACAGCCCATCTCAAACTGAAAAGGTTGTTGAATTTTACTTCAAAGGTCATCCTTTCTGCAAAAAATCTTTCATAGGTAAAAGGAGCGAAGGCTTATCTGCAATATAACTACCAAGACATGAGACAGAGGAGTTAATGTAAGGGATCAGAAACGTGGCGTGGGGGAATAATGAACCGACAGTGGAGCAGAGGGATACACGGAGATTGGTAGTAAAGAGTATGATTTGAGAAGGGCGTTAATTTATTGATCAACATAGATATGATTTCAACATAGACATCCAAGACCCACCACCATTAGCAACAAATCAGTGTGAGAAAAATCCTCATCAAAAAAGAAAGAGTCACTTAGCAACCACCTGCTAACTCTTGATAGCATAAACACTGTGCAAGTTAAAAGGATGTAGTTTGTCCAATATGTCAGGACTCAAAACAGCTATAAATCTAAATTCTGTGTATAAAAAAACAAAAAAACAAAAAAACTGTCTATTAGCCAGAAAAGTAACAAACCTAGCTTAAGTAAGTTATCTACATGACAAGACAGCAATATTATGACAGAAATTCATTTAAATTCATTAGAACAACATTGGAAGACATTGACATGAGTTTGATTTTCAATAAATAGTATGGATCTTATCAGTTTTCCAGGTAAAATAATATATATGTTTTGCATTTCTCTAAAACTAAGATATTTAGGAAATGTTTATCAAAATTCTCCTCTACCAGATAATACCTGATGTTGAAGCACAGCAAAACTACAATTCATTTCCCTCAAACATTTAAAGAGTACAGAAAAAATGCTCTAATATTAAAGAGTTCAACTGCCTTATTATTTATGCTATATTTGACCAAAGCAAGCCCAAAGCCTCCAACAGAGCCCAGGCCGGGGCAAAGAGAGCGGAACAGACCACCAGCGACCCACCAGGTTACACACACAGCACGACAAAGCATGACAGTGCGTTAACTACCTCGCTTTAGGAAAGTAGTCGCTCTCTCCACAAACCCTGATGAAAAGGAAAATGAATGAAGAAGAAAACTGAAAAAAATAACATGGACGCAATTTCAGAACATTTGGTGAACTTAGAGCAAAAAGAGTATGTAATCAGGAGGCCGACAAAGTTTTTTTGTTGTTTTTCTTCTCCCTCTTACTGGCATTTTGATAAAGTCAACTTCTGTAAAATAGTCTTTGATTTAAAAAAAAAAAAGTTTAAGTGAAGTCATTTTTTTAATCTATATGTATTTCAACCACTAGATGGAGATAAAGTCATAACATAATTTACAGAGGAATTACAAACATTAAGAGTATAATAAAAGAAATGTACACAAATATCTATTTTTTTTCTCTTCTCTACCTGCCACCCTAAATAAAATAAATAAATAAATCCCCTAACTTCATTAGCATTGTATACACACAAAAAACTTACCGGTTTTCTTCCTTCCAATGGGTTCCCTGTTAAAGAAAGCAAAACATCACATTAGAAGTAAAGCAAATGCTTTGAAGAGGAAGAAGATAATCCTAACAAATCATTTCCCATCCATCCATCCATCCATCCATCCATCCATCCATCCATCCATCCATCCATCCATCCATCCATCCATCCATCCATCCATCCATCCATCCATCCATCCATCCATCCATCCATCCATCCATCCATCCATCCATCCATCCATCCATCCATATTTTTATTAATATCATGCATCACACAACAACTTTCATTTCAAATAATCAAATAATTCTGTTTCTGATAAATCCTATCAAAACAAACTCAAAAAAGAATAATATTGTATTATTTTAACCTGCTACATCTTTTGCTGTTCAACAGACAGGCTAGGGATGAGGATCTGCTTCCATCTACAATTGCAGCCAACGTGTGTAAAGCTGAGCGCTAACATTTGGCCCGATCTTGAATTCAATACAGCATCTGCTCTGTCTGGTTTAGACATTAGCCGGATAAATAGCCCATCACTCCACAGCAGCAGTCACGAGTTGATTCAACAGCCAGATGCTTCGAAAAATCGTTTGTGGCTAATGCTCAGCATTTTTTTCCTCTCACTCTTTCCTTCTCTGTCTCTTTGTTATCTGAATATTTCTACCTCGCTTTTTGGTCTTCCACTGTGTCCCTTTTTTCCAGCTCACATCTTCCACGTCTACTTAGCTCACTTTCTTATTTCCCTCGGTAATTTGTCTTGGCGGGTACTCGTTATTAGTTTCCCTGCATCAACATAAATGCTCTCACTTTCAAAAAACATTGTTCCATCGCTAGAACTATTAATTGCAGGCCTAAGTATCAATAAATCTGAACCTATAAGCCTCCACATTAATGTACTAAAATAAGAAACATCAAGGCAAGCTAAAGCTGTACTAATAATACTGATCATTATGGAAGAGTGTGCTTCGCATACAAATATGTTCTGTTCATTTCCTCCTTACAGTGGTGAGGCCAGGGTCACAGTTTGCTGAGGACACAACCCATATCTTTGGCTTGACAGGAATATTTTTAACTTGTTTTGCACGTGTCTGGGTGAGTCTCTGCCTCAAGTGGATGATTTCAAGTATCTGAGAGTCTTGTTCATGAGTGATGGTGGGATAGAGCCAGAGAAGGACTGACGGAGCTGGGCCTTGCCCACAGTAATTAGGGCATTGCTCCAGTCTATTGTGGTAAAGAAGGAGTTGAGCTACAAAGTAAAGCTTTTAATTCACTGGTCTGTTTGTGTTCCAGCCCTCACCTATGGTCATGAGGTATGGGTCATGACTGAAAGAACAATATTGTGGAAAAAAAAAGGTCGAAATGAGCTTCCTCTGCATGGTGGCTGGGCTCAGCCTTGGAAATAATGTGAGGAGCTCCATCAACTGGGGGCAGAGTGTGAGCACACACAAACTACTGTTGTAATACAAAATAAGCGAAGACAGCCCTACAAGGCAGAACACATTCACAAACTCCTTGAAATAAAATCTTACTTTTTACACTTCATCTAATACCTTATGGCCTAATGGCTGCCATATTACAGGAGACTCACGGTATTGATTTATGTGATGAGCATAATCATTCCCACCACACCTCACTAAGCCATCTTGCTTCTCTGCAAGTTATATATGAACACCTCTTTATTTTTTCAGTCAGTCTTAATCCGTCTTGATCCCCCAACTAATTACCTTTTCATCCTTACAATCCCACCACAGTTTTGACTTTCTCTCACCTCATCTCATTCTTGTTACAACACTTCCTTTTTTCCCCTTTTTTTACTTCATTTTTTCTGCGTTTGTGATCATCTACTTCCTCTTTCAAATGAAGTTCTCCTGTTTTTCTCCTCTTCACTGCTCTTAAGGAAAAGTCTAACATGCCCCTCTCGATGCAGTGGATTTATAGGGCACAATAAATCTGTTCCCCCATTGGCTGCTGCATCTGTGCAGCAGGCTTGTTGTCAGTCAGCCAAACAATGGGCTGCACTAATGGAAATCAGCAATCCAATTTCCATACAGACAAACCAAGGTCTTACCTATTTTAGTCCCCCTCAAGTAAATGTCCCCCCTCTGTCTTGCCCCTCCCTACAAATAACTGGGGTTTTGTATGAAGAGTAAGGTGGTAGGGTGGCTTGGTCCAGTGGGTTGGGTGGTCAGGGGTTTGATCCCCAGCCCCTGCTGTGTGTATGGATACAGTGAATGAGTAAGAATATAAATACGTGCTGCATATAGTGTATCAAAATATGTTAACGAAAGTACTGTATGAGTGTGTGAATAAGAAACTCTATAAAGCGGTTTGCAGAACCCATTTACTTTTATTGTGTCTGAAAGTACATTAAAAAAATGTTTATATAAAGTTATAGTCATTTCAATTTCTAAAATTGCATTTTTCATCTTTGTATTTCAGTTTCACAGTATTTTGGATAAACTTCATAAGTTTTTTGGTGTTTATCTACCAAACTGCTAATCACAGATAATCAGGTAATAACTGTTTTATCACATCACAGCCCTCTGAATTGTAATTAGATCGAATCATGAGGTATGTAAAGATTCCCAGTGTATATCAGCTAATTTTGAATAATAACATAGGCTTGCTCTTCTCATCCATCTCATCAGCAAAGTTCATCGTGTTGCTCATTTTTTTCTCTGAAGTGCTCTTTTTTAATGTTTATTTGCTCTGCTACTTTCTCATCTGCAATAGCTTATCTTCTTCTCTTCCTGCTTAGTATGTCTCCTTTAACTATAATTGCATATTCTTTTAAAGAAAAAAGCAGAAAGCAAACCTCAAAGTGACTTCTGCATTAGAGATGACAACATGACAGGCTGATGTGAGTGCCCATTTTACATTCATTCTCCATTGCAGATTCTATTGATTGTCCTTGGCTAACAACCCCCAGATGTTTACTTTACTCAGCGTAAGTCACTCCAGATTAGAGCAGAATATGAGAAATAAAAAAAAAAAGAATGTAAACTCTGAACTGGTTTTGACAAGATGTTATAATCATGTTATAGCATGTTTTGCACAAAGTTTTACAGTAAAACATGCATTTTATCCTCACATCATGCTTCAGCAAACAACCGATGCAAAAGGTAAAAGGGTTGATTTAAAATTCTAATTCAAAATAAAATAATCCTTACACTTTTTATGGTGCTGATAGAATCAAGTTATAAGGAAACTCAATTATTATCTATCCATCACCTCAGAGATTCAGATCACAATTAAAAGAGCCACACTTTGTGTGCTATTTTAATGCTGGCCCAATGTGAATTTCATCATAGGTCACAAAACTAATCACCTCCATTTTCTGCCTACTGAGGCAGCTTCTCAACACCAAACACGAGTATGTGGCGACAGAGGTTAAACCTAATGCTCCAGCTGACAGCTGTTGATGACGGGGGGAAAGAAGAGGGCAAAATGTGAGCCTGACATCTTCCAGCCCTGAAGGGACTGGCAACCTTAGGAATTAATTTGCAACCAAAGCTTATATGTGAAGTTCTGGGTGTTTCAGCACACATATTTATATTTATTTTTATATGTATGTGTTGGATGGTAGTGTTCAGTGTACAATGGTGTCTTTGTTTTGGCACGTACTTACTGTCAGCACTCTATATGACACTAATATGTTGAGTACGATTTACAAGCAACAAGAGAGCAGGTCTACAAGTGTTAAGAGTAGCCTGCAGTCTCAGCTGTCTGAGCCTGAGCTGCAGTTACATGCTGAAAAGCAAACTCAGCACTTAAAAAAAGCATTAAGCATGCTTCTGCTTGAAAAAACACATCAGGTAAGAGAATGACATTATGAAATTACAACCATTAGAAGGTGTAATGAATGCTCATTACAGCAGAATGGATGGTAAATGCTTACAGGATGTGACATGAGCCACAGGATCAATAATTTGTCATTAAATGCTAGCCTGGAGTTTCGACATTTAGGAAAATCAAGTGTATTTATCAGTAAACCTTACTCTTTGGGTGGGTTGAGGTCTTCAGGCCGAGTCTCAAAGAACACTCGAACCTCCTCACACTGGGAGATGTAGACTGGCAGTTGAATCAAAGCCTACAAGCACAAAAACAGCAGGGAACTTCAAATGAGAATTACAATCACTTCAGAATACAAAAGTGACCAGAGGGTAAATGAAGTGTTTCATTACTTGCTCTTGTATTAAAATAAGCAATACAGAGGGGAGAGGCAATAAGTGGCACATATTTGAAACAAAAGAAAAAAATATAAAAAATTTATTCTGAAGTTTGTTTTTTTTTCTTCCATATTTTTTTTGTTTTGTTTTGTTTTTCATAGACACCTGTAGATGACTAAAGCAGGGACCTATAGTACTGTGCAAAAAATCTTAAGAAATCCAGAAAAAAAATAGACAAGTCACATAAATTCCTGTTGGCTAATAGGTTGTGTCAAATAAGCCAAGGATCTGATCTCAGTTTTAAAAATGTAGCATTAAGGTTGTTTACCTACAAAGCAAAAATAAAACTAGAAAAGAATGGCACAACTGGAACATAACACAAACAGCAACATTTTGTTGGCATCTACTATTTATTTATTTGTTTTTTACTTGAATTGTCTTAACTTTTGTTATGATTTCAAAACCATAATAGGTCAAGACAATAAAAAAGAATTGGATTTTGTAATAGAAAAATATTCTTGCACTATTTTATGCATAAACAATAAAACAATTTGTAATGTTAATCTATCTTTTGTGTTTTGTTCTACAATAAGACGTTTCTTAGGTCTCAGGCTCGACTCTTTGATTCATCTCGGCTACTTTTCTCCCTTATCTTACACTTCTGCAAAGGATCTCTGAAAGCAGAGAGATTAGCTCTGACAACAGAGCTGGAGATGAAAGACAAACAGCATTCAGTTTTCTGTTTATTGCCGTGATCTCTTTCACAAACACACACACACAAAAACACACATCCACAAAGCTTATCTTATCAACCAAGTCTCTTTTCCTAACTCTATTGTGTGTCTGTGTTTTATCTGCTCCTTCCAGTCTTTCACTTTTACTCTCTCTGATGGAAAGCTGTGAAACAGATAATCACCCCAACAGCTTCATGCCCAAAAAGAGAAAACAGCACAGCTGCCAACAGTGACCCAATGAGGACCATTTCTTACTTCTGATGAAGCTAGGCCACTCCTTTATACGCTGGCAAGCCAAAACTCAGTGCTATCCATCAAGTTTCCTCTACTAGCCTGCACCTCTGTTTTTAATACTCCTAAGTGTTTCAGTTGTGTCCTTCAAAAGGAGCAGAGTCAACCTTTACTAATGTCTATCATACACTGACATAATGTCAGGGCTGATGTATATAGAAAGGAAGCCAAAGTCTCCACTTCAATGTCCTTGTCACATGTGCTACATTTTTCTTGTCATTCTCACGTCTGTAGATCCAAGCCAGCAGCCCATCATGTGTCAAAAGAAAGACGTGGAATAGCTACCATGACAAGGCATTATTTTGTTCACTGCAAATTTCAATAAAATACAAATATGCATGCATGTGTACATGTGTGTTTATTGATTTATGATACATATTGCAAAAGACTAATACACAAAGTCTACTGTTTTACAATAGCTTTATCTTCACCTTCAAGTTTAAAGCCAAGCATCTATTTTATGATTTTGTTTGAGAAGATCTATAACTAACTTTGGTGAGCTGTGCCTCAGGTCAGAGTGCATCCTGAACTAGTTATCCTCTCACTGGATTTATTTATCTCCTGATGTCGGCCTGTGGCTTGTCCACTCATTACAATTCTCCCCAGAGAGGAGACAGGAGGGAGGATCAGGGTAAATTACATTAAATGGACTTTAGGGGTGCTCTTTACAGGAGGGCACATTAAGGTAATTGTGAGTGCCTATGTCTGTGTGTGCGCGCGCATGAAACAGTCAGCATGTGTGTATCCTCCAAGGTAAAATATGTAATGGAATTGAAAGATCTACTTCTCATAAGAGACAGTGCATTATGACTGCATTCGTGCACAGAATGCTGATGAAGGCAAAAGCACAACTGTGAATGAAACGTCAACAGGAACAGGGCCACTTTAGATGTTATTTTTATACATCTGTTTCACTATGACAGGGGATCATGTGATTTTAAAACAATTTGGTATTTAAAAAAAAAAGCTGCTACCAATAAAATAAAAAAGGTGTTTTAAAGGTATAGTCTGGTCATTTTTGATGACCAGATAATTCCTTTTATGGCTACACAATATAAGAAAATGTGCAGAATATGGTATTATTCATTAGTATTACAGTAATATAAGTTGTGATACATCCACATTTTTCCTAATTTATCTTTCTGTTCTGTGGATTATCACTATACAACTGATTTTGCATTTCTGTCACTGACATTTAAATCTGACCTGTGATTTATTGCAGTCCAAGCAGTCTTTTGTGATATTGATAATGCACATGCTGATATTGCAATAATGATAAAATTTTTGATATGTTGTGCAACCCTAGAGTAAAGTATAACTTGTATAAAGTACAAAATTGTTGATTCTAAACCTTTAAAAACAAAACAATATATTTGTGTGATCCATTTTATAACACTGTGATCAAACAGCTAATCTCAGCTCATCAGCCTTACTCTTGATTTAAGCAAATAATTTCCTATTCTGTTATTTTTATTTTTTTGCTGTTTTCTTTTCAGCTTTCTTTCAACCAAAAGAGTTTCCTGAGAAGAATAAAAACATACAGCTGCACAACCAGGGAAATTCCATTTGAGTCAGAATAAAGCCTCAGCTGTACAACACAAGAGCTGACTCAGCTCTTCCAAGAAAACAAACCGAGTTTCACCTCATCAACCTGGCTACAAGTCAGGGTCGATACAGATGCCACATCTGCTCTTAAAGTGAGGTTGTGATTCATGTAAAACTGAAGTCAGAGGTCAATCAAAAGCTTATGTGAATTTTTTTATGTCAGTCTAACAAGATAATTCAACACTTCAAAAGCTAAAATGTATAGCTTTACACACATTTAAAAAAAAACTTCCATAGAGGAAGAGGAAAGAAACTGAGATAGAGTAGGGTCAGCGATTCTTACAAAACATCCCCACCTACAGACACAAACCAACAAGCCCACTCATTCCTCCTTTAATCTCTTATTTTTAACATAAGTGGTTAAAGATGTTGCTACATCAGCTGTACATTCCTTTTACTCCAGAGGACAAGGGGCGCCCCAGTCCTCAAGACTGTTTATCAAGCACTAAAGTCTCTTCACCTTGAGGCCTTGTGGATAGTTGTTTTTAGTGAGGTTTTCAACAGTTCCATATGAGAAGCCGATAAGCTCAGTGATGATTCACGATTTTCAGTGACCAAATGGTAAAACATGACATAAATACAAGAAACAACGAGTAAGGGCTTAGTTTGAGTAACATTTTCTCACTCAAGAAGAATTACACGATTAAGAGTCTTAATGCAAGAATTTAACAAACTCAGACTACAGGTTGTGGCTATGCTGACTGGAGCAAGCTCAGCAGTGAGACATTTTTTGGTCTTATACTGACCACCACAATTAGACATACCCCAGTACAACCACTGTTTTTTCAGAAGTCATGAGTATTGAAGAAGTGCCTTTTATACATGTCTGATGACAAAATTGTCACAGGTTACAAATAGGAAGATTTCCTGGTTACCACAGAAAAGCTGTCAATGTTATTGAGAAAAATACTGAAAATCAGTCATAAAGTACTCTCTGAGTTGTGGTGATTTGTCACACTAAAGCTTATAGTTGATCTGGATTTGCAGTTTTATCCAAGTTTCAGATTCAAAAGCATACTTTCCATCTTTCATTCACTTAACTTAATACAAAATAGGCAAGATACTTTTTTTTTTCATTTTTGACAATACTATTGTAATTTTAGAACTTGTTGCTAAGAAGATAGTAATTTCTGGATGAATAAATTGTTTATAAAACACAAGAAACAAGAACTTTAGGGTTTTAAACATGATAGTGATCAATAAACTCACCCTGCAATACTCGTTGATGGGCCTTAGTCTCTTCATTGCCACATCTCTGATGTGGCTCCTCCTAAACAGAATCTTGCCTGAAAGAGAAAATGAAAAGTAGACTTGGGGAAAAAAGAAAAGAAAAGAAATAGAACAAAAACAATCAAGCTTATTCACTTTGAGTAATCAAGAACAGATGAGTGTGGGGCTATGCCTTATCATGCCTGATTACTGTATGTATACATAAACCAAAGTAAAAAAGAATGCATTTAAGAGTGACATTTAAAAGAGGTTGTTGACACAATAAGGGCACAGAGTTTACTACAGCCAGAGCTTCAATAATGCTGACAACACAATAAGGTGAGCAAGAAGCTCCTGAAGTAGTTGCCCATTCAGAGCCACAAACAAATAATTTTAGGAAGGTAAAGTATGTCTGCACAAAAAGTTAAAAAAGGTTCTGCTCTGTTCTTCTCTCCTTACACACACAACCAATCACAGACGAGCTGAGTTAGTCGTCATAACAAGAACAAGAAATGGCTACAAACAGGCCTCCTAGGGCAGTTCACAAACTTAACAGTTTGTAGGACATTTCAGATTAGCTTCAGATGCTTTTAGAGCTGCATAAGCTTCACCAATATTTTCACAAAAACACTTTCAGTGAAAATCCATGAACCTTACAGAGTGTCACAAACATAGTTTGATCATAGAAGCAAAAGAGGAGGCATTTGAAAATATATTTTAAACACAAACACCAATAAATTATCCTGTTTTGTTTTTCAAGTTTACTATCTAAAACTTACTGAAGATGATGCTAAGCTATTAAGTTTGTCAACTCAGCTGTTTCAGCCTTGCTGCCAATGTTGAGCTTTTCAAATGGCATGACTTACACAACTTAAAGGCTGTAGCTTTTCACTAAATCCAACTATTAGCTGCTTTTACAGTACATCCCCTGACCAGCTGACTCAGGCGGTAAACAAAAAAAGGCAAAACCACATGAAATTATTTCATTGAGTGGGTGAGACGCTACATCTGAACAGTGTTCAATTAGTTTTGAAATTGCCATTATTGTTTTTCCTGGTAATTGTTTACCTTAAACACAATGGTTTCTTTTTAGTTATTGTCTTAAAACCTTTCAGAAATCTTAACCTTAAATCATGTAAAATTGTATTTGTTACAATCAGTTTTACAGCTTTAGTAGTTGCTAGCACAAGTATTGACTCCTTACATAATGATTATGATTGAACACTGTTTTATTTAAACATTTTAAACTCAACCAGTGTATGTGGGAACTGGAAACAGAGCAAAATCAAGTCTAAAGTTACTGGTATGAGTACTTGTCTCAGTTTTTGAGTTATTTGGGGGTTTTTTTCTGCATAGCATTTAGTATCTGCACAACAGTAATACATACGTCAGACATAACAAAAGAGATTTGCTCTTTTACATATGATGGCATTTTTTGATTTAAGAAATAACCATTTCTTCGGAGTAAGTGAAAGCACACACTGAACAAGTTCTCTAAAAGCAAAGAGATTTAAGAGTCAACTGTGATGACCACTACTGCTCCTCTTTTTCCACTCATCCTCTTCTCCTTTCCCTTCATCGGTTTTAAAACAAAAAAGCACTCTTAAAGATTTTCCACAGCCCTTTGGGGTCAGGAGTAAAGCAGTGACTCAACACTGCCCACTTTGTATGCACAGCAGCTCAGGGATGCAGACGGTGAAAAGAGATTGTTTGGGTGGGGGAGAGGAGGGGGCTGCGGCTGCTGCCCTGGAGCCACGGTTGAGACAGGCGAGACATTATGGCTAAATTCTCTGAGGCAGCTGTGGGCAAAGGTATCAAACAACTTTTGGTTCCTGAAAAGACTGGCAGATGTAAAAAAGAAAAAGAAAAAAAGAAAGTATCAGAGAGGGCAGCACAAGAGGTTTGCTGTTACTCATGTCATACGTGAAGGGCAGTACCCAGAGGTAACCACAGCAGTAAGCAGAGCTAACCACTTTTTATGTCTGCATGTCTTTAAGGAAACAAAAGTTGGGTGATATATTCACTTACAGCTGCCTCAAAGATTCTCCACAGAAGAAGAATCTCATTTCCCCTATGTTTCAAAGTGTGCCCCACTCAGAATTCTCAGTTTTGAAAAGTACCACAAATTTACATCAAAAAGGGATCAGGACACAGTGAACTTTGCAAGAATGCACACAACATAGGTACAGGGCTAAAAGGTATACAGGAAATGGTGAAATAGGATTTGGTTTTAGTTACCAGACTCACCAATGTCTTTTGCTACTTCAGCGAGATTTTAGGTATAAAAGGTTTATGAAAACACCAAGGCTCACTGTAGTAACAAATTTAAAAAACTTGAGCTGTTTATTCTTAACTTAACCCCTACATCACTAGCAGCCCCTGTACCAGGGGCAGCAGCACGGCCAACAAGATCAATCCAATAGGCCTGGGGATTAAGGGGTTAAAACATATTCAAGCAATTGTCATTTTATGGTGAAACTTTGATTTACATTTACTTAAAACTTACACTTGATTTAAACTGTGCTTGTGACTTTATCTTACAAAAAGGGTGAAATCTCAAATTGTTGGAGTCTAGAATTGATATTTAGTCAAAACCGAGGACTCAAGTTTAGAATATTTAATCCTATTTTTGACATGGTCTTGGGTAGAATGACCTGCCTAAAATGAAACTGATCAGCACTGCTGCAAAGCATTTGTGTAGTTTCTAGATTTGAAGTGAAAAATAACAACGTTGCTTTGCTGGGTTTATGAATGCATTACTGACAAATTCTAGACACCTTTTTTAAATTTAGAATTTAGGGCAAGTCTGTAACTGGTACAGCACATTTGAGCAAAAAAGAAAACAGAAATACTGAAAAACAGGAATGTTATGTAAATAAAGCTGAAGCAATTAGGTCATTGTAACCCTTCAAAAATGTTGTGCTTTTAGGACTGCCTGGGGAATGCAAGTTATTTAGCTACAAAGATATACACTTTAACTGTGCAACATGCTGTGGCTTCTACTGTGCCCAACAGAGGGATCCCAGACAAACAAAGTTAAAAAAATCCATCCATCCATTTTCTTTGCCCGCTTCTCCATTCCAAATCATGGGGAGCTGGTGCCTGTCTCCAGCAGTCACTGTGTGAGAGGCGGGGCACACCCTGAACAGGTCGCAAGTCCATTGCAGGACCACATAGAGACAAACAAGATTAACAACCATTAACACTCTCACTCACACCTAGGGACAATTTTATAGTCACCAATTAACCTAACATGCATGTTTTTGTCTGTGGGAGGAAACCGGAGTAAACCCACGTGTGCACAGGGAGAACATGCAAACTCCACCCAGAAAGGTCCCAAGCCAGTATGCAATCCTGCAACTGTCTTGCTGGGAGGTGACAGCTCTAACCACTATGCCACTGTTCCACCCAGTTAAAAAAAATGTGTACCATAAATCTATCATTTGAAGAAGAAGGGGAAATAATAAACACTCAAAATTAGAAATTAATAATTTACTTTTTGGAGAATATTATCTCTTATCATCAAGAAGCCCTTAAGAGACAAACCCACATTCCATCAAATCCATATTTGTTTGTCCTGGCTTAAAAATCTTCTTATCATTGTACTGGAATAAACTGATAAAATGCATAATTACTCCTAAATGTCTAAGATGAACTCAGGCACTTGGGCCTTCGACAAGTATTCATAAGATAGCCTGTAGACACAGTATTTTTTGCACACCATACACAACAATAGAGTCAGGAAAAAGGCATTCAGGATGATTTTGTAAAGTTTAAAAGGATGGATTCAGAACAAAATGCAGTCAAGTAGCTAGTGTATGCAACTGGCAAAAAAAAGTCTTCAGAATCAAAAAAAATAATCTCCTGCTGATGTGGAGATACTAAAAGAGTAAAAGCAGCTTGCGGCCTTAAACAAACCAAACCGAGAAGGGAAAACCACTTCAGTGCTTAGTAAGGCTGGCTTCAGTCCATACTTGCCTTAAACTGAATAATTTTTCCTGGCTGAAACGTCAGCGATTCAGATGAATGTTAGAACTGAACCCTTTTCAAAGTATCCTTGGTCTGACCTGGAGTCTTAGACTGTATCAGCCATTTAAAAATAAAATAAAATACTTGCATAAACACCATATCTATCAAGATTGTGCTACAACATTCCTTAAAAAGGTACCTACATGGTACAAAGACAAATTACTCATCATTAGATGCCTTAGAAGCCATGTACGAGGTGTAAAGGATTTTGTGACTTAAAGCTAAAAAGTAGGAATGAAATAAGACATGAACTTAATGTAGATGAGACTATTTATATTGGTATCTTCAGTTTGCCTGAATCTTTCTTCTTTTATATAATTCTTCCCTTTCTTCTCTTCAGTGTTCAAACATTGCAAGTATGGGGTGTTTTTTAGTTTGAGTTCTCTCAATGAGTTCCAGACCTGCTTGAACATAAAATCCATTCCCCCACCCATCTCAGGCCTGGTGGGGGAGATGTGGGTGGAGTCCATGGCTAAGCCTTTTTTCTTTTTTTTTTCCTCATAAAGGCATACTTTCAGAAGGATTTCAAAAGTCGGTCAACAGAGTTAGTCAACCACACCGAAAGTCCAAACAAGTTTCAGTGTCTCTTATTTTGTAGGAGAGAAAAGATGGGATTCTTGTTTCAGTCTATCATGTTTCACACAATCTGATGATTCAGTTCAGACAGAGCTTTATGTGGTGTAACATATAATTCTGTCTTGCTTTGTACATAGCAACAAGGTCAGTTACAACTGCCCCAGCTTACCCCAGTTTTTACTTCATTTAGCCATCTCCTTTTTTATTCAACGCCTATTTAATGTGAAATCTATGCGTTTCTAAAAGAATAATCAAAAGGAGAATAAACTTGAATTAAAAAAAAAATACTCTGAAACAGTGATGGGAAACACAAAATATGCAGACATTGAGAAAATGTGCAAATTTGGGCATATTTATAATTGATATACAGTACTTATTGACAGAGAGACAGAACTGAAAAAGTCCCCTTGACTCTTTAAATAAGGATGTTGTGGGTGTCAATTCGCTCAATTCATAAGAACAGTTTAAAAACCACAAAGCTGAGATAAAAATAGAATCAGTTATGTAATAAATATGAAATTATTTTCTCCTGTTTTCTATTTATGGAGACCTACAAAGACATCATGTATGTTTGTGTATGAAGAGGACTGTGTTTAAGTCTTACCTGGTAAAAACGGAATGATTCGGCGCTTGGGGTCTTTCTGACCTCCTTCCACTGGGAATTTATCCAGCAATTCCATCTGAAAGCAAACCATTATTTGAATGTTACTGGCACATAAAGTTATATTTTATGTGTATACTGTACACACAGTCAACACAGGGCAGCTGAAGGTGGTAAGGAAGCAATTTTTCACAAATCAGCAGCTCCTACAGGGAATTTGGCCAACAAGGGCAGGTCTGACAATGATCAGGAATGTACTGACCAGATGGTATGGTTTTTCCCTCAGTTTTATATGTTGCTGAAGCTAAGGGTCTGTTAGCAGTCAAGCACTGCTGACATAGTGGAACATTTCTCTTTCCATCAACCAAAGGCCAAAAATCAGCTTCTTAATTCTCCAAATCTCTTCATTTTCTGTTCTTAATTTGGTTCCTCTTTCCTTTTAGGACTGCCTTCAGAGTTGTTCATATTTTAGGACATACAGCGAACAAGTATATTCATATTTGTTTTGATTGTTACCAAAATAAAAAAATACCACCATGCCATTTTGACCCATGAACTCAGAATATTTGCTCACCTTCTCTAGTAAATTTTCTGTTTTGATAACACCTCTGTTTAGCCTTTACTTATGAAACTTTGTATGATTTGACTTATCAAAACATGAACAATAAAAAAGAAATTAAAATGTATTTGTCATTCTTTATCACACATCATTAAATCAATGTAATAAAGAAAGTGCATGTTTTTTTGAGTTTCTGAGGAATTTGCTGCATAGAAAGGCACAACTAGAGGATTATATATATATATATATATATATATATATATATATATATATTTTACTTGTAATAAATGCTGAACTAAAAATCAAATTTTTAAAAAGAATTATTCCTATATGCACATCATATAAGCACATTCCTTAAAACTAAGCAAACTCTAGCAATCAAAACAAGACTTAACCTTATGCATTGTGGAAGTATGCAATTGCCTGTTCAAAAGGCAACTCAGGTCTTAATGGGTTAAGCAGTCCTGCTGATGCAATCACTGAGGAAAGCTGCTACAACCAAGCCAGCTTATAATGATACTACAATATATGGCCACGATTTACACAATGTTAACTTGATAAAATCATTTATCAAATGCTGGTCTCCAAAAAGGCATTTGAGAGTTTAAACACACAATCCCCCACCCACAAACATGCAACCCATAAACCCAGATGACTTTAATTTCCTCCACCATCAAGTACTTTGGAATCTTGACTGGTATGAGACTCATTTTTGGAATGATAAACACCAGTTTCCAAACAGGGATGTAAAAAGCAAGGACTTTATTTTTATTTCGGTCACATTGCTCAGTATACTGTAAATATTTCTCCATGTTTTCTTTCTACTATTAATGTAACTATTTTAACCATCAAGCAGTCCAACATTCACAAGTTTTGTTCCAGTGAAAGGCACTGTGGACCATGACATAAAGGGGTGGTTCATATTAGTTGGGTGATCAAAAACATTTGGCAGGTAACATAGTAGCATTTTAACACTTTTCTGCAAGTAGCTAACAAAATCAGTCCAGAACAAGCATTGTGCTTTTAGATGTATATTAAACTAGAAATCATTCAGTATCTGGTCATAGACAGACACCAGACAGAGGTTATGATTTTATGAAAAACTCGAGATCAGCTAAAACAAACATGAGTACAAAGACACACAAAATAGATACAGCAAGATGTTTATGATGAGCAAAAAAGGTTGAGGGGAAAAGGTAGATATCGGAAAAAGAAGAGACAAATACTAAACTCAAAAAGCATCAATTTGCTTAAGAGTCAGATACTTAGTCAATGACACAGTACCACCTTAAGAAGCCTAGCATAAACACAGAGACAGCCAGCCAGACAGAGACAAAGAAGATCTGAAACCCCACACATTGTAATTGTTCCCATGTGTCTGACTGTGAGTGCAAACACACCCGAGCCTCTGTGTCTACTCTAAACCTTACATCTACTCTGTAATCAGAGACACTCAAACAAGCAAAAGCATATGGAAAGAGTAAAGCCAGCTATGTCACGAAATCGACATCAAATATTCATGCCTCAGAGGGACGTGGGTGACAGGCTTGCAGAGGAGAACGTCAGCACGTATCAGTAATGCCAAGTTGGTCATATTATAGCACCTTTTTGGAGTTCTGTTGAAGCGCATGTTGTGAATTTGATAGACAACAGGAAAAAAAAGCAGCTGATCCCTACCTTCCTACCTGTGAGTGGAATCAGGTCATGTAACCACAAACCTATTGATATGCATGTCCTCACAAATGTTTTTGTGGATTTTTTTGATAAATTCACCGGCCTATTAGGTTAAAATATTGTTTTTTCACCAAAAACCTTCATAAAGAAAAGCCTTGACTTCTATAATAAACAATTTATAGATATTAACTGCATATTGTGCACACCAGTAAAAAGGAAACAGCAAAACCTTCATTCTGCTGCACTGACCCTAAAACTGCATTTACAGTGACAATCAAAGTCTATTATCTTGATTTATGTTAATTATGGTTTAAGTTTTTATACACTACTATAACTTGGATAAGGTAAGAACATTTAACAGCACTGTTGATTTGCCTGTGAAGGAGTAAAGTTTTAAACATGTATTTTAGTTTTTCTTGCTGATATGGTGAATGATATGTTTTGTCTAGTCTATATCTGATTTCAGATATAGAGCACATTTCTCTCAAAATATGTGCTTCTTTTATTTCATTCACTGTAAATCCATGTCTGAGGTCATTTTTAACCATTTGTAGATAATTAAGCTGGAACTGAAGCTTTTTGCAAAGCGCTGGTTCTTTTATTAAGTAATTAAATTCAAAAGTCTTCGATTCAAACACAAAAAACACTGAAATTATTGAAAGTGGTGCTATTTTGTCAGTGTAGCACATCAAATCAGGTGTTTCTTCGACTGTTGGAAAATGACTACAGGTACTGTTGACAAGATTTAGAGAAAGGTAAGAGAAACCTACTCTCTTATCTAAACTATTTTTACCATATTACTCAACTGCAAAGCAAAACTAAGTCAATAAGCACAGCCAGTGTCAGTGGTCACGCAGAAAACACATGTTGTCATAGTTTATTTAAAGTGTCAGCTGAATTGTGCGACTGGGCTGACAGGATATGGTGAATGACACATCCTGCCAGGATCTTAAGCGCTGGAAAGACCAAACAACATCAAATTAAGAAATGGGAGATGAGTAGACACGCAAAGAAAAAAATAAAGACCTAATGGTTAACAAGAAGAGCTAAATGACATCACTTTCATGGCCAGGAACCAGGAATGATACAATGAGGTCAAACTACTTTCTTCTTATCAAAATCAATAGTCTGCATCAAAGTCATAGTCTAACCTTCTAAATACATTTTGAAACACGATTTCGAAACTCCACACACAATACTGACAAAAAAAGCCCAACTGATGATAAGTTGTTGCGTTTTCCAATCAGCTGCTGATCAGATGACCTAAATTACAATACTGTCAAACAATGACATGGGATAAAAAACATTTGTATTTTTTCCATTTCTTTTTATTAGAACACCAAAATGAGCTCACCCACACAACAGGAAGTAGATGGAATGACATGGCAATGGTGGTGAGGAATGCCCCAACTAAAAATACCTCATACGATACCATCCAATACTGAGTCAATGATAGTGATGCACATGCTGGTGATTTGATGAAGTAATGGAATAAACATGGCATGAAAAGCTAATAAAATAATCTGTGAAACAGCTGTCATTCTTTGTGACTGTAATGTTGCAACAAGACAAACTGTTATTTACAAATTAAATGAAAACGTTGAAGAACTGATCGATTCGAATACACCAGTCACTATACCTGGTAAAATTTCCGGCTTTTAAAACTACCTTTCCACACCATTAGAGATGTGAAATCCATCATCTAATTAACGTTTGATACCCTCTTTCAATTCTTCTTTTTTAAAATAATTACCTCATTCAACAGATGTTTCTAAAAGCTTCCAATCAATTAGAATTATTTAGTATATATCAATTTCTGCTTGTAACTTGTGAATCACTTTTTTTTGTTGTCCTTTTTTCCCAATCTATGCTCTGTAAACATTAACTATACAGTCAGTAACTTCTTTTTCTTTTTTTTTACTGTGGCCTTGCCACACAGACAGAAATTTGCTATGAGCAACAGGTGTCCTGTTAGCAATCTTTATAGGCTCATACCAATGGTATTAGTAATGAATACCTTACAATATTTTGGTTACCGGCACACTGGCGGCCTCAGGAAGCTTTGGTGAGACATTACATGCCTTCACTTCAGTGCCCATGCTTATATTCAAATCAATTATTAAGAAACAAATTCAGTTAGTATCGACAGTGTGCTTTACCTAAATTGACTGCATGCTCATTTAAGGCAATCTCTTTACTTGATTTCTTGGGAGTCCGTGCTCTCCAACCTCAGATATTGCCAGTCCCCCAGATCCATTACCTTCAAAGGAGGAAGGGAAACTATGATACTAATGAGATTTCCTTCTTGCGCAACACACACTGGCAGCGTGACGTTTAAATGATTCAGACATTTCTGTGGTCATCACTGCGGCCCTCCCATTCATCACTGTCCTCCATTAACTTTACTGGGACATTTTCCGACTCCTCACACACAACATAATTGCCAGTGTCAAAAGGGCGGAGCCAGGAAAAGCTTGCACAATGAAGCCAGACCTTCCATTCCCTTCCTGGACTCAGGATCATCTTTATTGGTGAAAAAAAAAAACAAAAAACTACTGTGTCACAAGTCTTTGCCACCTGAAACATGTAGTTCTCTACTTTTACAGAATAAAAAAAAAGCACTAACTGCAAAATTTATTTTCTTTGTCTCAAAATACTTGTAGCTTGTTTGCTTTGACACTCTCAATCATTTTTTCTCAATTATTGGCATTTTCAGCACATTACCAAGGTTAACTGGTGACAGAATCTGAAAAAAAAGGGGGAAAAAGGTCTCCAGTGTGGGCATGCATGTTTCAGGCTACAACATTGTTTTGCATTTGCCAAATATACACAATACACTCAAAACAAAATTATCAAAAAGAATATTCACATAAAAGAAAATAGGCTTTTTTTTTTTTTTTTACCAAAAACTGCCATACGCATGTTTATGAGAGCATGTTCATGCAGCAAACAAAGCTCACTTTGCTAACTATTCATGTTAGTATGAACAAGGTCTAAGACAAATAACACAGTTACTCACCTGGAGGTCAAAAAACTTGCTGTAGCGTCTGAATATGGTTTCTGTGCTGCCATCGCTCCAGGAGACTTTGATGATGTAAACCTGTCAAAGCAAAAACAGATCAATAAAAACACAAATAAATTGTAACAGTAAACTTCAACTATTGTAGGCAACCTAAAATTTAGACATTTGGGGCACTATTCCTGAATCCTAGTCGTATAGTGTTGAAAATCCTATGAGACACTCTTAGTTGGCGTACATCAGACATCAGCCTTTTATTATCGTCTGTTCACATGAAAGCAGCAAGGATATCCCATTATTCAACTTCCTAAAGTATTTGAATCACTTCCTGTTGAAGAGTGGGTCATTATCCTGCATGGATGCAGAAGACTGCCTATTTTGGCTTTTTACAGAATATTGCCATGACGGGCATTGTCTCAAAGAGGTAAATGAAGGAACAGCTGCTTATATCCTTAAAACAAAAGAGGCATGAGGATTACTTTAAGTTTATATTAATTGCATATTGTACTTTGTAAATGAAAGCTCAGCATTCTAATGTGAAACACTGTGTACTTTCACAACACATCTATTATAATAACTGAGGTCTGGAGGAAACAGACACAATTTTCAGTCTGTTCTAAGACAAAAAAAAGAAGGGTGAGGAGGGAGGTGATTGGAAACTCCCTGGTGGCTCACTTTGTCTGGCTGACTGCTGCTGGCCTTACTCCCAGACTTCCTCTGGGCCTTGCTCTCTATTCCAGGGCACTAGAGTTAGATATTGCCATGGATGAGAGCAATACAGACAAGTGGGGGGAAGGTTTGGCTCAAAAAAAAAAAAAAAGAAGGTACATTCCAAACTGAGCATGTGTCTGTAAACACAAGGAATTGATGCCAATCTATACAATTTGGTAACAATTTTACAAAAGTCTTTAAAATAACTGAGGTATATTTGACTGGGATGAGCTGTTTTTTTTTTGCCAGTAAACACACTGAAATGTTTTGGAAGCGATGTCAGGCCTGCATGAGAGGAAAAAAAGACCATGAGCACTAAACAAGAGGAGTTACACAACAGAGTAAACAGACAGATGGAGAAGACACAGGACCACAAGCATGGAGTGTCCTTGGCCACCAACTCGCAGCAGTACAATGCCTGTTGGTCCCACGTTTGACTTTTACACGTACAGCGCATGAGATGCAAAGCAACAAACAAGAACATACATGCAGAGACCCAATATGGACAGAGAAGTGACAAGCACCTGCTTTGTTGCCATTAGTGTCTCATTTTTGGACGTCTTGCTCATATGATGTCACACAGCTCAAACCGACTGTGGGTTTGCAGGCGAATTCCTGCACATTTAGTTTCTCCCACCACTCAAGTCAAGACAAAACTGCTATTGCAAGAGTGCTAATGCAAATGTGCCGTTGTGCAGAAATGTTAGAAATGACTCTTTGTCTTTCGGACATTCTTGGCAACCATTCAAGCTTTGCAGAGATTGTTAGAAAGGGAAAATGGTCTTATGTTCTGGTATTAGAATCCAAATCCGTTAATCTGGTATAGATACTGAATGCAAATACCTTGCACAAAATAAAACTGCATTGCAAAGATTAAAAATGATACAGTTTCAAATGTGCTAGTACATGATAATTAGAGGCCTATTCTATCTGTCGCTGCCTTAACAAATGTTGTTTATCCTCCCTGGTCATGCCTGCAGGCCTCTTTTGAAGAGTTAATGGGAGGAACTGAAGCATGACAAAGCCTGATTTGCCTCTGGAGGGTTAGCAGACACAATGATTTGCCTGAAGTGTTTCCTGTGGACTTTATCACACAAGGTATTAGATGTAAATAAAGCTAGAACCAAGACTTTGTTAGAATTCAGTTCGTTGGCGAGATCTACGAAATGCACGTCTATTCGAGAGTCAGCTAAAATTATGCAGACTAATTGGGGGGGGGTCATAGGTCAGATGAGCCAAAAGTCACACCTAAATCTAACAACAGCAACTTTTATATTCAATAGATTAAGTTGTTTGACCCAAATGAGGTAAACAGAGCAGTAACCAAACAAGAGCTGTTGTCTCCTTTTCACTCTCACTCTGGGACTTTTTAAGATCACATAAATATATTTCTTTCCTACTTCTGCTATTAAAAATAAATAAATAAATAAATAAATGATCCTAACAGTACAAGCCTGATCCAAAGGGTTTTGTCAAAAGACAAATGCTGGGGAAGTATTTTCCCCTCCGACTCTCTCTGTAATTTGACACTCTTTGTTGTGACTTTCCCCTACACTGCAGAACAGAATCTCCTCATTCTGTTGCTCAGTCGCCGCTCTGATAACCCAAACAGATCTTACGTAGTGTTTGCTCGGAATCCTTCGCTTCTGGACATCTTGCACGGTTACTTCTTGCACGGTGCGCCGTGGCATGATGTCCTCTTCTTCTTCTTCTTCTACTACTACTTCGCGTTACCAAGCGCAGAAATTCCTGGAAGTTGCTCAGGGGCGATCACACCCGGTTAGAAAAGTTGTTGTTGGTTTTTTTTTGTTTGTTTGTTTTCCTTCTTCTTTGTATCAACACTCTCCTTTGTGATCCGCTCTGGAAGCCCCTGACTGGAACAAAAATAAAATAAAAAAGCGCTTTTCCGTAAGACTCTACGTCAGATTTCCTGTCCAAGACTCGGCAGCTCTCTGAGGTTTGCCCCCTCCACTTCTTTCTTTCTTTCTTTCTTCCTTCCCTTTCTCTCTGCCTCGGCCCGGCCCGCTGACGGCTCCGACCAAACTCCCAGCCTATCCCAGCTCGCCCACTCCCTGAGCAGCTGGAAAGCTGCACTCTCGGCTCTGTGGACCAGCCCACCGGCGTCACAGCGAACCACAGGCAGAGAGAGGGCAGCTCATCCGGAAAGCCTGCTGGACGCTGCTGGGTTAATGACGAACCGAGACGGAGGGATGTGACGTCCACGTGAGTTTATTTGAACTTTTTAACACGTCTTTTAGCTATACAAATGTTAACTTAAGTTGTATAATTTAAGACCGACCATTCCTCCATTGGATGCATGTCGCCCGCCGCATGTCACGTCAGAGATTTAATTTGTTTTGGTCAAACCTTGTAAATGTAAATCTCGTGCCACATCGGGAGATCTCGCGAGAGGCGACCGCGACCAGAGAGCGCGCTGAGGATGACTCCCACCTACTACCACACAAGATTCATCTCAACACAGCTGTAAAATGGAGTGGGTCATAACTGTTTTGGTGTATGTAAAGTTTGCTTAGCTGTGGCGGCCATCCTGAATGGGCTTGACTCCAAAAGATGATCAGTTTTAAACTTATATCCATTGATTGCTTTCTAAAAAAAATGTATTAAAATCTGTTTATTGGTACATGAGATATTTTGCTAATGCTATAAACACAGCCAGACACAGGCATAAAAAAACAAGGCATTTGTCATAGTGTGATAATTAGCTAACAGCTGTTTCCACTTTATTGAACTGACTTGTTCTTTGGAACATTTGGACATTGTTTTATCTATATCTATCTATATAGAAGATGGTGGTGAGTAATCTGAGAGACAGAACATGTTTGCACACACACAATAAAAACGTTTTACAAGTAAATGTCACTAACAGGATTCAAATGTTATATTAAACCTATTTGTTTTCCTTTTAGGCGTTCTGTTTATGTCAATTTAAAACAATTGTTTGGTAATATGACTTCTTAGTGGTACTTGTGAATTTTCTATGCTTTGATTTCACTGAAGACTTTGTTGCAAAGTAGCGCCATCTTTTGGTGTGTTGCACTCATTGCAATATTACTATGTGCCCCACCATCTCTCAGGAAAACAAACAGCAACAACAACAAATAAATAAATAATAATTTTAATAAAACAAAACAAATGGTGCATCCAGAAACAATAGTATTGGTATGATAATTTTTAGAACTATTTACAATAATTAGAAATGTGAATTCTTGACGTTAATCTTTTAACAGAACTGCATCAGTTACAGGAAATAAAAAACACTTTGACAAAAGCAGAAATGAAACCAAATTGATTGCATCATGTAAACACATATATTAAAAAATTTGGATTATGAAAACGTTATTTGCTTATTTTACTTATGTTTTAGCTTCATATATAGCCAGCATCAGTGTACAATACAGTGTTACCACATTCTTGATGCTTCTCTGCAGGTGCAAACACCCAGGCTGCAAAGAAGAAAACAAGCCGAAAGTAGGATGCAGACCAGACCAAACTTCGCACCATCATTAAACCTTACAGGCACCTAATGATCACTGTCTCAGCATTAATGCGAGCATCATGCCGAGGTAATGTGTCTCTGTGATGTCTAATCATATCTGTGCTTTACACGGAGATGAAAAGAGCTGACAGTACATCTGTTCTTCTAATAATACACTTCAATTAAGGGTAGACGCAGAATGAGGACTAATGATGTTTACTCATCATTTCACCACCTTATCTCAGGATGGTCTCACAACGCTTTCATCTGCATGAGAACATACAAACAACACAAATATACATCCCAAGGCCATTTTATAACCCACTCAAGCTGCTTTCTGCTAAAACGATGGCCCAGTGTGTGGGTCATTACTCACAGGCAGCTTTTGATGGAGTTTCATAATGATAGGTTCAGGTGTTAGAAGCATTTTACAAGTTCAGCATGGTCTAGTCTCAGCAAACCTCAGCTAATTCCTGTAAATCACAATATTTCAGTATTATATAATGCATTCACCATAATAGCTTCACCTTTGCTCTTAGCATGAGTGAGATTACAGGGATTTACATACATAGGTAAAAAGACATGGTTACAATGATTAATTAAACCCAGTTCCTTTGTTCCTATTCCTTGTTGTAGCATATAACAATAACTTGTAAATGTGATTCTTTAGAAAGCAGAACACATGTTCTGTAATCTTAACCATCACTAAGCAGATGAATACAGAGCTTTTTATTAGGGAAGATAATTGACTTTTTGGTGGCAACTCTAAGATTTCAATCAAAATTGTACATTTTTAATAAAAATGTGTTTAAAAAAAAGCTTCTTTTTGTTTGGGTACTGATTTAAGATTTGACCTTTACTTAGCATCACTTGACGGAATCAAACTAATTACCAGCAGGTTCTTTCTGATTTGCTGGACCTGCCGAAGAACATGAGAATGAAGCATTAATGAGACTCTAGTCATGGCACCAGGTTTACTGCTTTACGTGGGCCATCGTCACATTATTATTTATTCCAAAATTAATCCGAAACATAAGGTTAAAAGGTTTGTTTTAAAGCAAAGACAACTCAAAGAAAATCTCCTGGAATGTCTGATTAAGAATGCAGAAAGCTTCCACACAGCCAAAGCTTGACTCCACTGACTCCGATCACCTTGCACCATGGCTGATCTTTAGAGGCCTAAACTTAAATGAGATTAAGAAGAATCACTTTTTGGAGTAGGAAGCCCCTAAGCCGTGTGCATCCCAGGCCCTCACTTTGTTGTTTTGACTAGCACAAATGACACTTCAAGCTCAAAAAAAAAAAAAAAAAAAAAAATATATATATATATATATATATATATATATATATATATATATATATATATATAAAAAGTATGTTAAGAAAAATGTTTTTTTTCTCTCCCAGAAATGCACCGTATTATGAGCTGCATGTCACAGCCTATCAAAAGGCAAAGTGTAAGAATGATATTTAAAAAAAAACAAAACAAAAGTGTTCCAAATCCAGAGTCTGAATCACCACATGCGCCATTCATGTGGAAATAAGAGCAATTACAGCAGAAAGGCACCATTCAAATGTCGTCTTCTGATGCCTTTTCCATCGGTGGAATGTTAGACACTGATATAACTGCACACCCACAGTAACATGTTCATGACTCAGACACAGAAAATAAAACAAAAAAAACTGCAAAATTCTTTAATGCATATGTGGTAAAAATAACACTGGGCTCAAGATAGTCTGAAGAAGTTTGCATAGTGTTAGACTCTGTAATATGAACATGATACATAATTTTAGTTGCACATATACTGTAGTTGTCTTACTTTCTGCTGGATGCAACATTGTTGTGTCTTGACCACTGTAAAATTGTCTTACAGTCAGCAATTTTGGCAGACACAGAAGTGTGGCAGGTGTCACTTCACGGTCTCGTGGAAACTTTCTTACTATCTGCCTTTTTGACCTTTTTCCCCTCCAAGTAACAAGCTCAGGTTTCCTGCCATTAGCTGGTGTGTAATTTCTCCTCACCTTGAAGTTTCTGTCGGTGTTCCTGCCAGAGCTGAGAAATTATTCGCTTTCCCTCGTGTCATTTTCTGAACTCGACAGCACATATCAAGAAGGGGATGAAAGGTCATGAGAGAATTTGAAGTGTAAAGGTGGAAGGAAAATCCAAAATTACAATGTTCCAGTTTTAAGGGCTGATTTAAACTTTTTTTTTTTTAATTTGATATTTGGACTTAACTTGAAGTTTGGGTTTAGTTGCTTAGTTTATGACTTTTTAGATAATATCAAACATGTTTATGTCTATTGTAACTTCCCCCTATCGTTCTGCTTACTGATTTATTTACAGTGTGATGGTAAAAATGTTGAAATTTACTTAATGAAAGATGATATTTAAATGGACAAATCAAAATGTCCTTAACACCAAAGAAATAATTGCTTGTACGTCTCGGACGTAGCTATGATAGCAGAATGTTTTGTTCAGTTTTTCATGGTGCATTTATTTCGGACTAATTGTTTAGCCCAGACACGTGTCGCCAATCTTCATTAATCTCAGTGCCACAGAAAATATTTCAATCATGCTGGGCAGGCACAGGAACATCCTCTGGGCTCAGTGAATAAAGGAAGCTGCTTATCACTAGAGCGCCTTAATGACTGGATTTGCAGTGGTATGGAAAAACAATTATTCTCAGCGTGAGAAATAAAATTAGAGGATGCTATTTTCTGACAAAGATGCAAGAGTTGTCACTACATTTGTGGCTTACTTCAAGTGTTAACAGTTACTATAATACAACAGATTCAAACAGACACAAGCAGAACACAGATTGGCTTTGTGATCATTTACACCTCTTGACTGAGATATTTCTCCTGTAACCACTGAATTGTGTGTCTACTGTGTGGAATAAATCATTTTAACCTCTAATCTTTTCATGTTACCCATTAATGCTCCAGAGTCAGCGTGCATCTTAAGCTTTTCAGTGAGATGCAGGAGTGCAATGCTACATGAAGTGCTCAGTCATGCTTTAAATGTGTCATCCTCCTGTGCCAACATACAGACTGCTACCGACTCTTCAGGAACGGGCTAACCCCCACCTCACCCCATCCCTAAAGATTTGTGTTCACAGGAGTTTACAGTTTCTTAATAGGGTTTGGTTCATCGTAATTGGCTGGGGCACTGAGACATTTAGACACCATTTATTGTTTCCATAATAGGAATCTTATTAGTGTACACTGCTAAATGGAAAAATGGAAGTCTGCGAGTATCTGCAAATGTAAGGGGTTGTGAGTAGACATTTTATGACCATGTCTCTGTGGCAACTAGATGAACTCAGTGCAGTTACTAAACCACTCCAGGCAGATGGTGTGTGCTGTTTTTGCATAAAGTCACAATGTAAATTTAGCAGGAAACGGTAATACTTTTTGGCAGAAATATTCGGTAGGCACTACACCAAAAAGCAAACATGGTCCATTTCAAATCCAGATATACATTTCAGTTCAGTCCAGTTCAAACATTTACTCCAATGCATTCCAGTACAAACCAATAGAGAAAACAAACAGTATTCAAATGAGGAAGATCCTTAACAGAATTCTCATCGTTTGGAGATCAAGTCAGAGCTACAAAAAAAGTACAAGTATTTCAAAAACTAAAAATAGGATCTTCTGGGCATATGAATCATGTGTAAGGTAAGTGCACAGATAAATTTCACTAAAAAAGAAAATATTGCACCTGCCTTTTTTTTTTTTTTTACGGAAACCCTATCTCAAATCTCAAGGGCCCAACAGAGGGAGAGCAAATATCCTTTCCTGGAGAAATATTGCTCAGAGACTGTAGTGCAAGAAAATAGAAGTATACGCAGCAGTCATACAGAGAAGTCGAAGTGCTGCTGCAGGCGCAGTGGGTAGACATAGAAAGCAGAGACTGTTGGAAAGCTGGCCTGCTGTGGAAGCATCAGGACCAGACCTCAGGTCGTTCCCTCACTGTCAATATTGATACTGGCCTTTGGAGAATGCACACATTTACTAGCTGCAAAAGGCAAACATTATTGACTTTTTGGCTACCACACCGAAAGTTACTTAAATTATAATTCTGCTCTATTGCATGTTTGACTAATATTAACATATTTTATTGGACTCATCTGGCGATGCAGTGCTGCTATTTCAGTAGGGAGTTACAAACTGTTTCCATAAAATTCAGTTTGGAAAGTAATAATTTGTTTTCCCATTTGCATTGTGGTAGGTAATGTAACTGCTTGCTTGCAGTTACATTACCCTTCATGTTCTGCACAGATGCAGTAAACATGCAATAAGGACTGTTTGCACAGCTCCAATTACACCCCCTGTCATTTCAGCTCATTAACATGTGCAGTGCAGTCAGCAGGCACAGAAGTGTTGAGTTAAGCTTAATGAGGCAACAGCAAAAAAAAAAAGAAAAGAAAAAAATATACTGAACACATCACAGCAATATTGATTTTAAATTATTAGATTTAAGGTCTCATAGAACGCAACCAAAGTAAATATAAATTCTGACCATTTGTCCAAATAGAACAGTGATACACAACTGCAGGGGTGAACTCTGCAAATCAAGAAGGTATAAATGTTTTCTTTGTAAAACTATGCAGACTGAGTAAGGAAAAGTTAGTAAATCAGACTGTATCAAGTTCTCTTGCCTGGTGATTTAGTTATACTTTTGAAAAGCAATCCCAATAACTAGGTGTACTAGCACTGGTATTTGTCTTTACTTATGGGATGTTACACCATCACTTGAATGTTACATAATCAGCTTTTGGTGGATTTTCTTTTTTACCCTGATGGTATTTTAAAGGTTTATTATGCACAGAAGAAAAAAAAATCTTCAAAGTTGTCATGTGCATTCGTTTCATGATAATTTGGTCAAGTCAAGTCAAATTTATTTACAAAGCACTTTTCAGCAACAAGGCAGTTTGGTAAGATACAGATAAAAAAACAAAGCATTTTATGTATTTGCAGTGTTTTTTAAGAAAAAAGAATAACTCCCTATGGTGAAAACTGTATGCTGTGCAACTTTTTTTTTCTTAACCTGCCACAAACAATAATAAAAAAAAATGTTATAAGCTTTTTGCTGTACAGTCTGAAGTATTTTCATTAAAAGGAAAAAAAAAAAAACGCAAAACAACAACAACAAAATAAAAACAAGCCCAGACCAATCAAAAAACATTAGCTGTATTATATTAGAGCATTTCAAGCAGAATGTGAACATTGTCTGCACTCACATAGCACCTTTTGTCACATGTGCAAAGAGGTGTAAACCAATGTTTAAAGCCTTTGAAACTATTCTATCAGACACCCGCAATAAAATGGTGAAAGTGTAATCAAGCTCAATACGAAAGCTTTAAAGGGTCAATTAAGTATAGTGATAAAGCTGATTTATGTGCTTTGAAAATTGCCAGTCTAGTCCACTTTATTATAAATGTATGACTTAAGTAAAATAGTTTTCCATTGCTACAGCATCATTAGAATGTAATCCTGAAATGAATGCAAATACTATTGGATTGTGGTGAAGATGATGTCACCGCAAGATTTGAATGCTTTCATTTTAATTCTGAGCTGCTTATTCTCTTTGAATTGCAATTTACTAAATGTAGAGAATGGAGCCAGTAGCTCTTGGGAAATTGAGTCTTTTTTTATTTCAGATATATTGGAAGAGGATTAGAGTGATGGACTGTATGGCTTTAGGTTTCAAATGGACAGGGGAAATTAGTAGAATATTAAAAGGGCCAAGAAAAGGCAAATTGAATAATAAATAACACTTAAATGAAAGTGACTGATACCGAAGAAGAAGAGGAACAAACACAAGCTGGAGCAGAGGTTGAATGGGTTTTAAAGAGAATAAAAGTTAATTAGACTAAAAAAGACAGCTGGCCAGGCACACAGGCTATGAGAATAAAGCAGCAGACACTCCAATCAGCCAGCCTGCATCGAAACACTTTCTGCTCCACCAAAAGAAAGCCTGGTGTTGACTTTTTGCAAACCCCTTTGATAAACACGGCTACTTAAATAGAAACATGCACCGCACTCTTCAAACTCCTTCGAGGATAGATCTGACATTTCACTCAGCTGCTTTCCTGTCAGTTAGTTCTGGCATTTCAAGGAGAGGGAGACGAGATGCCACAAGTGTTTCCTAGCAACAGTTCTCTGAAAAAAAAAACCCTCCTCCTCCTACCTACTCCCCTCCCAAACTTCCTCATTTTTCTGAGATAGGAGTTGCAGCAATGCACCACTTCCTTCAGACCTGAAATACATTCTAATTCTCCTGCCTCTCCTTTTGCTCTACCTTCTTTTTTCCTTCAGCAGACTACTGCCAAGCCTGCATAGAATGGCATTCAGGCAGTTGTCATTTGTAAAAATAAATAAATAAATAAATAAATACATGCATGCACACAGTGAGGCCATTCCCTCTGGAAAGGTGAAGACACAGTGACGGAGAGATGCTGCCTGACAAAATATCTAAAGAAGGCAGCAATACATGTCATCTTTTACAAGCTGGTCGATTTCAGAAACCAGTTTGGCTTTTTCATTTTATGCTTTGAGCACCTTTTTTCTGCTCGAGGTGGAGGGAGCGCCTCACAAAAACAGGTTTGTGAAAACGTTCTGCGGTCTGCTCATGGACTGGAACTTCTTAAAGGGTCTAAATCAGCTCTCTTAACCCAGCAACTCATTCACACCAACTGAGCCGTGTCGATTTGTAACTATATTTGTTGGGCTTTGGGAGCAGGTATTTAGCCAGACTGAACAGACAAATAGAATGCCTTATAGGATAAAAGTCTGTCATATTATTGGCTGCAGACAGGGGGCACCAAGTACTTAACAATTTCTTCTATTAAAATCATTTTCAAAGGCCATTAATGCTGTAACTGAAGTGCCACCAAATGTTTCTCGCCCTATGTGAATAAAATGCAGAGACTATACTGTAAACTTATACAAATGACAATCCATGTTCATAATCCCTTCTATGATTTATCAGTAAACTGGAGCAAGTATAAAGACAATCCAAGCAACAACATGCAGCGAGACAACAAACCACAAGACAGAATGTTCCTGAACTATTTAGTCTCTGAGGCCTCAAAGATTTGTGACTTCAGATTGGTTACAATGTTACTCCATAACTATCATCCTAAGAATTGTGTAAAGTTCAGGTATAAACTCAACAGCATTTGTATGTTTCAAAGAATTAAACCCGAATTGGTGGTAAATGTTGGCATTTTCTCTTAAATAAATGGCCTTTAACTTGAATTTGGCTTCATAAAATGTTACTTTAACAGAAAAAAAAGATCCAATGACAACTTACATGCATGAAGGAGAAAAAACATATTGCTATAATTGAAAAAGCAGTACTTTGGAGAGACAGAGGGAGAGCTCAAACTTTTCAGATGAAACCCTTTGAACTATGCATGAATGGACATGAGCAAGAGGGGTGAATGTGATGGGCCAAGACGATAAAATGTCTTGCATGTCATGCCCAATCATGTACAGATCAAGGCAAGGTTTTCTGACTGATAGATCTGCACAGATGAGAGTGGGAATATCAAACACACTGAAGAGGATGGTTAAATCACATCCCATCACTTTGATGAGGAGACAGCAGTGGTAGGCAGCAAAGAGATGAGGTGGAGCAGATGGAAAGAATGAATTAAAAAAAGAGCAAAGTCACAGCTGAAAAACATGGGAGGCAGAGACATCACCTTCAGATGTATCTGATTCAAGCTGGGGGCAAAAAAGGAGAAAAGACTTTCATTTTATGTTTACTTTTTTAAACTGAGAGGATTTTACTTTATTTTTTCACAAACCCTGCACAAGTTATAAGAAAAATTGCAATCCAGCCTTTTAGGCTATATTGAGCAAGTATCACAAAACCCTCATATACCTCAACCCCAAAGCAACAGGTTTTTTTTTTCTTTTTTTTGAGGTACACATATATTTTGCTGATCAGAATTTATATTTTACAAGTTAAACATTGTGAGCAAAGACACAACTGCAACAGGATCGATTAGCCTGCACTCTGAGGCTGCATTGATGAGTGAACAAAACAGATGACCCCAATTTTCGCTCCCAATAATGTTGTTGCACACTTCTATAGGAGAAATTGACTTTTGTAAGTGAGGACAATGCATCACAAGTGAGTTCCTTTCTAGCTCCTGTCCTGATCTGAGCAACATCTCATTTAAAGTCTGTTCGTGAAGAAGCACCTAATTACAACCACATTATCTATAATTACAGTATTTTTACTTCATGCTTCCAAGATAAAACTCCTTTAATGCAGCTTTAGTATATAATTAACATTAGTATCCTTCTGCTAGACACACACTTAAAAAAATGGATAATCACCAATACACCTGTCTGAAAGGCTGTGAAAAGTGTTGTCTGCAGGTGTTTGATTTTTGCTTTATCACAACCCTTTTTATTTTTTTTTTTCGATACTGTGTAAAAAAAATAATATATAGACAGAATGCAGGCTTGAACCTCTCAGCCAGATCATCACAAAAAGTGACTATGCATACCGGTTCCAAAGTGAAACAGTCATCAGCTACCTCCTCTACTTGAACGACATCTAGCTGCATGCCAAAAATGAGTGAGACATTGACTCACTAATCCACCTCACAAGGATGTACAGAAGAAAAGAAACACTGGAATGCCATTCAGGCTAGACAAATGTGGTTAGAGAAAGGTGATCACAGCTGAAGGGGTTGAACTTCAGGACTGCTACAAATGCCTTGGAATCCCACAGGCATATGGTAACCATGTTGAGGCCACAAGGAAGTTAGACACAGCTAAGTACCTACAAAAAGTAAGGCAAGCCCTGAACAGTCAGCTGAATGCTAAAAGCAAAAAAGTATCAACTCAAATGTCCTGCTAGTCATCAGATACCCCAACAGTAAAATAGCCTGGCCAAAGGAGGAGATAGAAGCCACTGATATCAAGACACAAAAGCTTATCACAATGCAAGGAGGGTTTCACCCCAGGTTCGGCACCTTGGGACTGTACACTAAAAGAAAGGAGGGAGGCAGATGAGTAGTGTTATACCACTATACTATACAACTAAGGTCCTGGAGTACATCAGGACGAGTCTCCAACGATAAACTGCTAAGTAAATGTATCAGGCATTAGAAACCCAATGTGGAAGAGGAGGGACAAGAGGAACCATCATGGAATGATAAGCCCCTGCAGTACATGTATCACCAGCAGCTTGAGGAAGTGGATGATAACAACAAATCCTACCAGTGGCTAGAGAGGGCTGAACTGAGGGACAGAACAGAGGCACTAATCGTGGTGGAACAATAACAATAAAGGCCAGGTTCTACCACACGAGACAGGACCCAAGATGTAGGCTGTACAAAGATGCCCCTGAGGCATTTTAGCACATAGTAGTAGGATGTAACATGAATGTATGCAAAGCATACATGGAACGCCATAACCAAGTGGATGGAATAATGTACAGGGACATCTGTGCCCAGTACAGGCTGGTCATCCCACGGTTTAAGTGGGAGACTCTACCAAGGGTGGGGAACAATGGAAGGACTAAAATAGTGCGAGATTTCAAAATCCAGACTGACAAACAAGTGATGGCTAAGCCACCAGACGTTGTGGTGACTGACAAATTACAGAAGACGGTGGTGACAGATGTAGCAGTCCCAAACATGAGAAAGAAAGAACATAAAAAACTTGAGAGATACCAAAGGTTGAAAGAGGAAATAGAGAAGTTGTAGAAAGTCATGGCCTTAGTGGTGTCATCAGAGCACTCAGGGCTGTGATCCCCACACCTGAAAAGTGACTCCAGTAGATTATGAACAAACTCAGAGCTCTCTGTCCATAAGAGTGCAATCTTAGGAGCAGCTAAGGTATGTAGCAGAATACTCGGCTCCCAGGCCTCTGGTAGAGTTAGGGTTAGGGTGAAGTGGAAGTGGAACTACCCATGTCACACTCAAAAGTACCAAATAACAATCTATATACCTTTATTGATAAATATATTTGTCTGACAGTTAAAACTTTACATACAAAAAGATTAAAAATCCAAAGGCTATCATTGTGTCAGTAATCACTTGACTTTTATTGAAGACAAATTAAGACTTTCAGAGGAAGAAAAAATTTAACTCTATGTTATTAAGAGCACTTGAGGCTAAAGCACCAAAGAACATTCTATATCAGTTGTTGCCTTGGCAGAATGTGTTCATGATATCAGTTTATTGTTGTTTTTTGTACATTCAGGATGTTTTAGAAGTACAACATAGATGTGATTTTCGGAAAAACAAGTCATAAATAAACTGAAAATGGAAAACCAGTCAGTGCTTTATTAATTAATTTATTTTTTGTAAAGAGATGTGTTCAAATCAAAGATTTTAGTGTCTCAAGGTACTTCATAATAAAACAGTTTTTAGACATACATGTCTTTACAGGGGAAGTTTGAGAAAGGCTTAAATCAGATTTTTATTACATCTATTACACCTATGACATGTGAACATATACAAACAGGAAGAAAAACGGCATTTCATATGATTACCTGAGTGCTGCAATCCATGAGCTCTGCAAAAGGTCAAAACGTTTTTGCTGCCATAATTTTCCCCTTTGCTGAAGCGATTCCAAGGTTTCAATTTGGCCAGAAGATGGCAGTGATAATCCACCAGAGTGGGTCACCAAGGAGGCACGTTGCAACATCGAGAATCTCATAGGTTAATTACATAGCACTCTCATGCCAGGGAACGTGATCATTCAAACAGTATCTAACTGGATGGAGGCACAGCAAGGAAGAGAGAGAAACTAAAAACGAGGGCGACAGAGAGAGAAAGAGAGAGAGAGAAAGAACACTTATGCTTTGCTTGCTAATAACTGTGTCACTGTGATCGCCTGCTGATAATCACCTCCACTCAATATGTTGATACAGTTTCATTGCTTTTGTTTCTGTCTCTGCCCACACGATTACAATCAAGATGATACAAATCTGGACAGGCCTGTAAAAAGAAACACTGTTACCTGTAACAAAGGTCCCATACCAAGTCTTGTTTTTTATGTGTCGTTTCCAAGGAACCAGATTTTGTTGTAATCTTTTAAAATGGACTAGATTAGTAGCTCTCCAGGAGTTTTGAGGGTCTTTTCAAAGTCTTTCTTTGACACTGGCTGCTTTTTCACTTATGTTTTGTTCATTCCTAGTATCAGACTACAGGCTCATTCATCATACAGATAAGGGTAAGAATTTTATGTCTTGCTTAATAAAGCACACAGACTGAGATGACTAATCCAGTGTCATTCTTTAAACACTAGAAATTTTACATGAAACATTGTTTTGTTAATTTATTGCTAGAAATTATGAAATAAATAGTAGGCTACTCAATGAACATGTTACAAAAACACAGTAAATGTTTAACAACGTTAGGCTGGGGATTGTGGTCACAAAACAATTATGCAAACTACTTTATAATTTGCTCTGCTGTGTCTTTGAACATTGGTTCATAGATCAGACTTGGTCTTTACACTCACATTCTCATGAATGACTTACGAGTTTCTGAAACAAATTCTCTATCCCTGATTTTCCCTGAAATGTCCCATTTCAGCATTCACACTTTAGATCAATTAAATGTGAAATGAAATAAAACATAAAAATAATGAGTTTTCATGTTTTTCTTTGAGTTAAACTCTGTCATAAAACATTCCAGTGGTTAATTTCTCTTATTCAATTACTTATTTATTGACTTGATTTTGGAGATTTTGTTTCAAAATCATGAAGTTGGGTGATTGTGTGGGCTGTGTTACTCCTTGGTTGGTGATGTTTAAAGAGCCGCAGCCAGCTGTGGCAGAACGCTTTAGAACACTGATGAGGTTACTGTCGCGTTTATCAGTAAAAATGGAAGAAACAGAAGAAGAAACAAGTTTTGTTAACAAGACAAGGTGTCAGTCTGACAGTGAGAGGCAGTCGAACAGCGAGAGGCAGCGGGTGGAGGTCAGACAGTGAGAGGCGGTTGTTCTTCTCTTGAAGGTTTGTATTTCATGTGGTCCTCTTCAAAACGTTAACTGCACAGTCAGTCACCAGACTTTGGTTTGTAATTTTCACACAAGAGCTAAACTAACCACATCTGTCAAACTTTTTTGTCCTTTAGGAAGCTAAAGAATGACGCAGCTGTTGTAGTTTTGGATCAGTTTACACAATTAGTTGCAACACACTGAACCATTTCACCCCCACATTATCTGGATTTGCAATTTAGTGCCTTGTTGGCATTCCTGTGCTTGGCACTGGATATGTCACACTTCTGAGTGATCAGTGAAAGTGCTGAAGAGACCCTAGTAATTTTATCAATCTTTTATTATTAACTTTAAATTAGTGTAAATTTTTAATTTTTTATTTACACAGATAAAAATAGAAGTCATGTATTTGAATTTCTTGCACAGTTATATTTTAGTTTGTATAAACTTTTCCTACAAAGTCCCCTGCCTGTTCTTCTGAAAGCTAATGCCACCATGTTTGACACCAACACTTATTGTATGTGCACTTATTTTAGGAAGCAGTACATCAGCATACTGAGTCCCATACTATCCACCCATCCATCCATCCATCCATACCTGCTTTTTCCTTTCCGAAACGCTGGTGAACTATCTCCAGCAGTCACTGTGTGAGAAGTGGGGTATACCCTGGATAGGTCGCAAGTCCATCATAGGGCCACATGGAGACAAATAAGACAAACAACCATTCACTCTCTTACTCACACAATTTTACCCTGAGAAGATGCACACATGCAGGAGGAGAACATTCAAACTCCACACAGAAAGGCCACAGGCTGAGAGGGGAACCTGCAACCTGTTGGCTGTGAGGCAACAGCACTAACCACTACTACACCATGCCGCCTGAGTCTCGTATTCACCATAGGTAAAAATAAAACGAGAAGAAATGCAGGAAGAGACATACTTTAGCAAACAAGGTAAAACTGTTGTTTTCAATGGTAGAATCTTGTTTTTAGGATAGTACTTCCAAATTGGCGTCATCTTTATAATCTTTCCTGCTTCTGCACCAGTTCTCATTCTCAACTTACCCTCTCCTCCCTTCCTCACAACATAACCTAACCTCACCTAACATAACCTTTCTGAGTAAAATGGTTTCACTCCAAGATAGTAAGTTCATGAATACAAAACTGAGGACCCCTGTTATTACAACCATAACACTCCTGTTAAAGCTTTGAAACATTCATTTCACGTAGTCACTTCACTGATTTAGTTTTTGCAAGCAGCACACTTTCCAGAAATGAAAAATAAATAAATAAATAAATAAAGATGCTTACTGGCTAAAACAAAGCTGCAAAGCACATTGCAATTTTAAAGCACAGCAAATGTTTCTTTAAAATCACACCTCTTTGTAACTTTATTTGTCAAATCCTTAAACAGTCATAACTAAAACAACCTTCTGCTACAATAAATTATCTAAAACAGTACAAAAATGACAACCTTAGCTGCTTTAATTAGTGATGGATATTCCAGCTCTTTTTAGGGATCCTCATGATTTGGCTCAGCTCACTAAAATGAAATGGCTCTTCACAAGTAGTACTAAATGAAGAGCCATTCGAGAGTCAAAAAAGACCCGGCTGTTTTTGCTGAGCTGAACTAAATGATCTGCATCCCAGAAGAGAGCTGAAATTTCCATCACTAGCTTTAAGGCTGTTGACGGAATCTTGGCTAAAACAAGTAATTTAAACTTGTCCAGTGGAGTTGTTTGAAGTGGTAGGTAATGAAGAAGACCAGACTCCAGGGTGGTAACAGAATAGTTTAGTTTCTATCAAAATACAAAATTTAAAAAAAGTCACATGGGAAGAAAACTCAGTAAAACAAACAAGGAATGAAAAATAAGTAAATGGAAATCTGGTATAAAATATACACTGTGGCAAGTAATGAGTGAATAAGTGCAGATACTGTATTTATTTATTTATTTTTTTTCAAATTTATATTCACAATAGTTTTTACTAAATTGGTAACATTCTGTAAAAAAAAAAAAATTTCCACATTTTTAACAATACCACCTCATACTTTAGTCAAAAAAGGTGCAAAAATGGCAGGGGGGCAACAACAACAAAAGAGACTGATAAGGGTTTTCTTGTGCATCATGTTTTTGTGTTTATGTTCAAATGTATTATTATAACTTATACAGAAACATAAACCAACAAAACTTAATTAGACAGAAAACTGTGCAAAACATTGTAACTATGGGTTAGAATGGCTTCTTTTAATAGGTCTCATTCGTGTCACCATGGTCAGACATGAACAATACAAAGAAGGCACAGGGAAACTCGTTGGCCCCTTAGCACAGCCTTCTTAAAACAGTTTTGTTGAAAAGCTCGCTATGCATCCTCATGATGGCAATGTTCTTCTCTCACTGAAATGCTGGAAAGGTTTTTTTTTTTATTATTAAGGACTTCTTTTTAAAAAAAGGTTTCACAAGGAACACTGACAACCATGTCTATGGGATGATAAACAATTACATTGTGTCCACAACCTGTGTGTGATTGAATATTTAAACAAAAATAACAATTGGGAAAAAATAATTACTTACAAAAGCTTGCTTCATCAAATAGCTGTTAGTATGAGTTATTTTGAAAAAAAAAAAAGAAGAAAAAAAGAATGATTTCATTAGGAAAGAAAAAATAAGTTTTCTTTATGGAACTCATTTTGATTAAAGATTGAAGCACTAAAGATAAAGGCTTTATAGTTCTATTGGAAGGAAGAAGAAAGTTCAAAAGGAAATGGGTAATTGACAGAGAAGACAACATGAGCTGAAAGTTCTGAATGAAAAGGAAAAAGAGATTTTTCAATAAAATAACACAATATAAAGAGACAGGAGATGCTTTCTCTCGTGCAGACTCATCCTCCTCAGTTAGGATTGTGACTGTGGACAGGTAGTGGGGCTAGAATGGCATCCAATAAAGAATGACAGACATCACCAAACACTTTGCTTCTCTGCAAAAGGTCCCTAATTCCTTTCCCCAAAGTGCAGTTTCCTGATTTTATCCAAATTTCCCCGAAATGTACTTAAATCTGCAGGCCATGTTTTTTTTTTCTGCAATGCAACTGAAATACAATCAAAATAGACTTGAGCTAACAAAATGATCCAAAAGTCTACAAGCAATTCAAGGTCTTAAAACCTCGAAAACTTATAGAGTATAATCCTAAATGACTTATGTCCATGCTCTTTAAGCTATGTATTGCCATTTTTTTTCCATATTGCTATTTAAATTCTTTTTGTGGTCATTGATTTATATCCTAAAACTTCTGTAATCTCAGGTGTGTATTTTCATGACAAACTAATACACCAATCCCTGATTTAAAATTCAGGGATGCATAAATACAGGTGCTGGTCATAAAATTAGAATATCATGAAAAAGTAGATTGATTTCAGTAATTCCATTTAAAAAGGGAAACTTGTATATTATATTCATACATTACATACAAACTCATATATTTCAAATGTTTATTTCGTTTAATTTTGATGATTACAAATGACAACAAATGAAAATCTCAAATTCATCATATCAGAAAATTAGAATC
>NC_051442.1:7002233-7022814 GCF_001649575.2 Kryptolebias marmoratus
ATCATCAAAATTAAATGAAATAAACATTTGAAATATATGAGTTTGTATGTAATGTATGAATATAATATACAAGTTTCACTTTTTAAATGGAATTACTGAAATCAATCTACTTTTTCATGATATTCTAATTTTATGACCAGCACCTGTATGTAAGGTAGACCTGTTTCGCCCCTTCTCAATTTCCATGCAATCCTTTATGTTCCCTTTGCATTGGCAAGGAAGCCTGTCTGACTTTACCTTTTCAGTTGCGACAAAAAGGTGGAGATTCTGCTGTTCAATGTCAAAGTGTGTGATATTTAATGCAGAAGAGAATATTTCTGAGTAAAATCCCAAAACAGACACAGCAGTCTCTGTTTCTACAGATAAATGCTTGTTTTTTATTACATTTAAAGTCATGTGAGGAGTGCTGTCAGTTCCAGTAACTCTCACCTCAACCCTTCCCTCCTCTGCTCTGTACTCCTCATCGCTGTCTCCTCTGCTAGACTCTGCTCAGTGTAACATGGAGAAAATAGTCACTCCGACTCACCAAGTGACTCCAAAGTCATGGGGGAAAACAGACATCCAATGAAGTCTTGCAAAGTGGACACGTATAGTGTGGAGGCATACAGAAAGCCCAACAGACAAGACACACACAAGAGCACACTCATATGACACAGAGGAGAAGGCGCTCCCACGCTGAGCTCAAGTGAAAACCAGTGCACACAAATATCAGCTATCTGACCAGAGATATCTGTGGGCCAGCCCATGCTTGAAGCCTTGAGCTTGAGGCTCTTGGCCAAAGAAATCATGTAGTATTTCAAACTGTCAGCCTGCTAACCCTTGGAGTATTGGCCTCAAACCTGGCCACAGCATACTGCATAGTAGGAAATTTTACCCAAGCAGTTTCTATTTGTGCATGATTTACACACTACACACTGCACCAGTAAATAATTACATAGCTGCAAAAGGTGTTTACAGGAAGTTCCAATCACAGAAATAGCAAACAATCAAAAAGATACAGTAATAAAGTAAGAAGCTTATTAGGTCATATGAAAAAAAAAATACTTCAAGGTATTACTAAAGGTGGTTCTACAAGCTATACAGTCACTAACAGACACTTTTTCTTCATTTTGGTTTAATATAAGAAGAGTTGTTATTTATTAAAAAAAGTATATTTATATGTGGAGCACATGATGCATCGATACCACACGTTGTACGTGTGTTCTTTTAACTTTCTAGCATCAAATATTATTACCTATTTATCATATTTTAATAAGGTATAACAATATTCATGAACTGCCTAACATTACCTGATTTTCTTTTGCCATTTTTCTTTCATCTTGGTCCTCTTAAGTTGAAAGAAAACATGAGCATTTGGTGGTACTGATGCATCCCCTGCTTCATTGATAAGCCTGTGACACTGTTAGGTACAACCATTAACCAATATGTGCACACCTTTTTACATTTATTACTTTTTTTTTGATAGCTTCTTATCTTAAATTGCTAAACTTGGTAACACTTTACAAACTTGGAACCTTTCTTTACTTAGATTCAAAATATGAAAATAAACAAAAGTACAAGAGAAACTGTTGATACTGTTGATTAGATACTTGACTGGTTTGGAGATGCCAAATTAAATTATTATCTTTGTTACATGTATTACTCAAAGGTGAAAAGTACGGAAGCACTTGAATCTTGTTTTCCTTCTGCCCAATACCTGTTGGATGAGACTTCAGTTTCTATGGCCATCATGAATCAAGATAGATGAGGGAAAATTATTGAATGGAAGAAAAAAATAATACTGAGATAAAAAAAAAAAAGAATGGTTAAAATCAAATCCTCCACTTGCTTTTTACAAAAAAAAGTCAAGTTTAAACCACATTGCGGAAAAAACACATCAAAATTACTATTCTGGTAATGTTGTGTATTGTGCACTCCATGGCAACATTTTATCATGTGGTGTCTTTAACACAAACATTGAACTGAGCGCACACTCCTACACATTCTCACACAAAAGCATCATATCTCTGGTGTTCACCTTGACTTAGCAGAGGTCTGTGCTCATAAATCCTCTCTTATCTTGCGTCTCAAATGCACCTAGATATATGACTGTGGAATCTGACTGAAATATGTTACACTATCAATAGTAGTTATGGGTAAACCTTTCCTTACACACACGTGCACAGTGGGGTTTCCATCACCTCAGAGGAGACTGACTGACATTATTGCCATGGAGACTTAATCCAACCCTAACTGTGACCAATCCTTGCTTCAAGCTAATATTTAATAAATCCTTTTCTCCACTTGACTGAGAGAGCCTAAACTGATAACCTGTCTCTTTTGGAATGTTACCGTACACAATAATAATTTCTATAATCCGTATATCTCTGAGAATGTTAAAGATGGTAAAGTGTGCCAGCGAACAACACTGATTACATAATAAATTGATATTCTACTGTAATGCAGTGCTGGTCAGATTTTTAAAACTTTTATGCGTATAATGTGAAAAAAAATTTTTTTTAAATGGACACATTTTATTTACAAAATACATTATAGAACTATGACAAGCTAATTCTTTTTCACAATAATGACAATTTGATAACTGTGAAAAGTTGGCCATGATGTTTCATAGCCATGAAAGTGGCCATGATCACTTCTTCTTCATGGCAAAAGGAAGCGGGCTAAGAGAGGTGAGCAATGTGAGAAATTTTAAAAAAGCCTTCAAGCTGATCTTCTGTATCTTCAGTGATGACTTAAGTCTGTACCACATGCAGAACACAAAACCAAAATAGTGTCAAATTCAATGATATCATTAAAAGTATGGCACAAAAAGACAAAAACCTTTTTAGCCACAGTCTTGGTCTTACGGATAAAAACAATTAAATCAATTTAAAAAGCCGTTTTTTTTTGTTTGTTTGTTTTTATGTTTTTTTTAATGACTAAAATTAAAGACATTAGTAAAAAATTGCCATATATAATACTGGAAAACATGGTAGATGTGCTTTGCTGTTTCAAGTACTGAAGGCACTGAATATTAAAAGAAATATTTTAAAAAAAGAAAATTACAGTATTTAGGGATTTTAAAATTAAGTGAAGTGCATCTGAAGTAAAGGTCTTACATCTTTCACCAGGACAACAACTTGGAGTTAGCATTAAACAGTACAAAAGAAAAGGGGAAAAGAGAAACTTGGGCTGCTAATGCAGCCGGTAATAAGGTTTGACCTTTTTGTCATTGAAAACCCTTTGAGAGTGCTGAAATTTGCCATCACATTAAGGGCTTGATTGCATAGAAATGGAAGTGTCGGAGTGACAAAGAGGTGGTAAGTGCAAGTTGCTTCTAGACGGCTACAAGAAATATTAAGTCAATGTCATTGTTACCCAAAGTTCTGCAACCAAATCTTTCCTAACCTCCCTAATATCACAAACAGCGTCCAAGGTAAAATTACCATTTTAACATACTTATTCCACTAAATAAAACATTTGTTGCTATTGTTCAAAAAATTGTACATTTTCTGAGCAGATCTGGTTCATTTCAGTACAAATTTAATTTTAGCAAAACACTTTAATTGGAACTTATTGTTATTTTTTTTATTTTCCCTTTAGTAAGTAGCAAAAGCTTTTAACATTAAATAAAGAAAGAAAGAATGAAAAGACACAAAAACATGGTTATACACACACATACACACCACCACCACACACACACACACACACACTCCAAAGCTTCCACAATAACAGGGTGACTACTAATGCTGAACTGTGCTGCCAGATCTTGCAAGAAAATTAAGCACCAGGGATAAATTATTTTGCCTACCTCCCTTTGATCAGTGGTGCAAAATTTCAAAAACTCTTTTGTGTGTGATTCAATAACACATAAGAAAGTATTTTAAATGACTAAAAAAATAACAATCTGAAAAGAATTGGCAATAATGAAGTCAATTAAATGCAAATCTAGATGTGTTGAGCGTTATGAGGGGCAGATAATTTATCCTTTGAGAGGCATGTGAACTTACTTTATGTTCTTAAAGTTTCAAGGGCAAACAAAAGAAGGATTAGAGAAAGAAGTCAGTGCAAGATGCACACAGAGGACATGCAAAGAAAGCCATTTCAGAGCGTCAAAGTACCCGGGGATGAGAAAAAAAGAAAAGAGACGAGAACGTAGGCAGAACACTGAGGTTATGGCCCTGGCATCCAGAGGGACAACCCACCTGCAGAGCAAAGCCTTTGGGCATTGACACTGCCCGTTTCATGATTAATAGGGCTGTCCTTAAAGACAAATGCTGCTCTGTATAAATGACCCACTTCAAGATTGCAGAAACACAATATTACTTCTTCTCTTTGCTTTTCTTTCCATCTTCTTTCTTCCTTAGTATTAGAAAGTACAAAATCCTTCTCTGTAAGACCTGTTTCGTGCTTCCTTGTTACTGGAGTTCTGCCAATGTCCCATCTTTTTTGAGCTATGAAAATAATTTGTAGAGAAAATCTGTCTTCTCTACATGACTGCAAGGGGAATGTTCTGAGTAGGACATTACTTGGTTTGTCAAAATTACCAATACATTGAAGACTGACATTGTAAATAAAAAAAAAACAGGAGAGACAAACTAGCAGAATCCTACATAACAATAATTGTATGTAATCAATAGCTAAATGTCAATAACAATAAATGAGGGGAAAAAACACTAATTTACTAAATTGTAGATTTCCTTTAACAAGAATGCACTGTTTAAACATGTTTGTCCATTTTTTTGCCCAGTATTGCTGGTAATAGACCACAAACCTACAGTTCACTTTTATTTAAAAAAATGGAGCAAAATTCGTATTTCTTAGGTTGCCAATAACCTTCACAGAACAAATACATTTCATGACAAAACCAAGTATGTTCCCAGGTTATGAGCTGCTAGTCCATTTAGTTTTATGCATAAAATATACTGTATAGTTAAGTGCAGACAAAATAGGTATAATTTCTATTCTGTGTTGTATTTTTTCTTCTTTGTCCTTTGATAAGTTTAGAAAACGGGAGGAACAGAAAGGACAGCCGGATCTATTTAAAGTTGTAAAGCTTGATAGTGTTTGTACATTTTGAGTGAAGTGAGCGACCTCGCAGCAAACACAGACAACCACAATAGCTACTTGATAGGTGAGTTCCCCAAATGTATTTCGGGGAAGAGCAGAAAACTGATGAAAAAGGTGAAAAGCAGAGGACACTGAATAAGCATGGATGCACAAAATGGGTGAAAGGGATTTTTATGAGCTCAACATCTTGTAAGCTATTTTCTTTCTCCAGTCTGTCTAGGGAGTTGGTAAATCAAAGGTTAGGTGTATGCAAATTGTTCTATTTCACATAAATTGCTCACTATAGCAGAAAGCACTTTGTGAGGCTTTTTATTCTGCAGGCTCCCCATTCAGAGAGGCTAAATGGTAATTATTTGACCCTTGAAATATCTGCCACCAAATAAAAGGGGTCATAGTTCCATATAGGAAAGACACATAAAGAGAGAGATACTTAACGCAATTGTGTGATTGCTAAACACAAACTGCATGTAATAAGGTTGATGAATTGTTTATTTTAATGTGTTTTGCTTTGCACCTACAGTGCAGAAATAGATGAACTATAATTGCATCTAATTATTTAACTACATGGGGTTTAAACCACATGTACTAATCTTTTTTTCCAGTTTGTTTTCTAAATTGAAATGAACTGTTCAATGTTTATTTTGAAAGAGTTCTCCTCATTAATATGTGCAAAGGCTGTTGCACTCTAAGGACAAAGACAGGCTAATCTAAAACAGTCTAAAAATGATGATTAAACAACTTCGGCAAGCATACAAAATGTGAGAGACAAATCAGTTTTATGTAAATTATTAAAATCATTTAAAAACTGTGAAGACGAAAAAAAATATCATTTTCTGTTTGTAGCCAACATAGACAGACAGACAGAAAGACAGATAGATCCTAAGCTAAGTGATCATTTCAATGATTCTGCATTGCATTCTGGCAGCATTTCAGTCAGCAATTTGAACACATGTAGTTTTGTCCTGTTCAGGCACTTGTGACCCCAACAGTTTCAACGTGCATGTTTCTGTTTGTGTGTGTGGATGTCTACATACCTAAGACATACCCCCTGGCAGTGATTCTGCTAGCATTGTTCTGTGTCTGAATGTGATATTGTATATGTAAACATGTATCCTTGTATCATATGACCCTTTGTGCAGTTTAATGATCCACGAAGTGTGTGTGAACAATACTTCAAGGGTGTATGAAGCGATGAAGAGAGGAGTGACAGCTCAGGTCATGCAGAAAGTAGAGCAGATCAGAGGCAAGAAAATGAATAAATAAAAATACAGAGATGAGAGATGACACGGTTCCTTGCCTTGCACACCAGAGACTTCCTAGAACATGACATGTCCATTACCAGATCCTGGAAAAGAGGGGGGGGGGAAACATGCCTAACATCCACAGATGCAGACACATATGAATCAATATACTGACAGACAAGCAGATACACAGACACAGGAAGAGATATTTTGAGTTTGAACAGATGCTTTTAAAGTAGACATTTGGCTTTCATAGCCAGCATTTATTTTAAAACCCCTAACACCAAACATCTTACACTGGGGATAAAAACAGCATGTTAACCTCTTCCATATTTTCCCCAGAAACATATGTTATAAATTTAGTTTGGACCTGGTTGAGTAGGAACAACTGTATAACCTGAGAAGGAAGATCTACAGACTATTTAGTTACAGTAACTTCAAAATTATATCAAACAGGCAAGAAATAAGATTGTTTATTAAAAATGTATGTAATTATAAATCTATAATTTATTTTCTTAGTTGCTTTTTGTTTGCAAATCTCTGTTTTTTTATATCTATGTCCATCTTCACCTCAAGAAAAAAAAAGAACATCCCAACTCTTTATTACACATATTTTAAACTCCCACAGTGATCGCAGAGTGTTAATGTGTTCTATTCACACGTCACCCCACATTGATCGCTTTGACATTAGACACAGGATGGCATGACATCCTGGCTGTAAAACTAAAATTACTTTTATCACTTGCTGAGGACACTGAATGAAATCATCCAACTAATTTACACCTTCATCAAAAAATATTATGTTGCTCATGCTCTTGGCTTCTCCTTCACATAGCCTGATATCTAACTTTAGCTAACTCCTTTTTCTTTCTTTTTTTTTTTGCATTTCTTTTTTTCTGTTGACTGGTCCCCATTTCCAATCCTGCTTATCAACTTAGGTCAAAGTTTCTGAACCTTCTTCCTTTTCCCCCCTTTTAAAAACAAAATAAAATGCATCCTATGGTTAGAGCTGTAGCTTCCCAGCAAGAAGGATTGTTTTATGACCAGGGGCCTTTCTGGGTGGAGTTTGCATGTTCTCCCTGTGCTCATGTGGGTTTACTTTGGATACTCCAGTTTCCTCCCACAGTCCAAAAACATGCATGTTAGGTTAATTGGTGACTCTACGATTGTCCCCAGGCGTGAATGAGAGGATGAATGATTGTTTGTCTCATTTGTCTCTATGTGGCCTTGTGATGGACTTGCGACCTGTCCAGGCTGTCCCCCGCCTCCAGCACAGTAGTGTCTGGAGATAGGAACTAGCTTCCCCTGCAACCTGGAAAGGAGAAGTGGGAAAAGATAATGGATGGATGGACTTGTATGCTTTTCGTTCACAATATCTGTCAAGTAGCTTCGCTCTGACCTTTTCTTGAGTGAGGTTTGAACTGAAACTTTTCCTTTGAGAAGAAATAAAAGCACATATTAGAAATGAGATCCAGTTTCTGAATTTTGAGGGGAGCATAATTTGCCTCTTGTGCCAGTCTCGAGAACAGACTTTTGCAAAGTCCCTGTGTGAAAAGTGACTTCAGAAAACCAGCAAACATTTTCTGAACCTGCAAACATTTACCTTATTATGTGTATCAAATTCTAACATTGTGGTAATCAAAGCAATTTTTTAGAAAAAAAAGAAAATGAGAAAATTATTCATGGGTTGCTAACTAATATGCATGAAACAGAAGACTCAAGGGATTTTCACATAAGGCAGCAAAGACTGCAGACCTCTGTCTTCTCAGATAGAGAGTGTATTTTCTTTTAAAAGAAACTCAATACAGTTCTGTTACAATTTAAAATTTAGTTAATAGATGAAAGCTTCAGGAACTAATTTTGTTCTGTCACAGTCAAACAGAAAATGTCAAGTTAGTCACAAATTCACTGCAGCAGCAAAGCAAACCCTTTCCCTCACTGCTTCTGCAGTGTTCAGCTCTTAGTTTGTGTCGTCTCTTCTGCATCGCTTCTTCAGCTGTTACCATGGTTTAGATTTAGCTCCTTTGAGAACCAGTCAGCAAATCTTGTCCACAACAACAAATAATGTCAAAGATAGCAGGTTCTAGAAGAAAGACTACAACAAGATTAGAACAAAGCTTTCATTTTAGTCAGCAAAAGCTGGATTTTGTCATTAATTTAGTGTACAATATTTTTAATAAATAAATAAATCTTCTGATATTATATATGGATATGACAAAGGCCTAGCAAGAGGTTCTTCAGTTACTACAACTGACTAACATAGGAAAAGTGTTTATTTCTCTGTATAAGCAGTGAAGCAGGGAATGGGAGTTGGCTGTCAGTTCACAGTATCTTTCTGTAAGCTCTGCTCTCATTGCAAACAACACACACAAATACACAACAAGCAGATAAAGTAAATAAAGTGATATGAGCTGCCAAAAAGGAAGTTCAAATTAAAAATACAAAAGTACACAACAGAAAAAACCTATCTTTATATATTGGATTTTAATGTAGGCCTTCTGAAGGTGACTGCTCAGCATGACAATCTGAAGCAAGCGTCAATACCTCAAAGCATTCATGTCTTTCTGTTTTCAAGATTTGAGAATGGACTGATCAGTTCAGAGTCCATTACTGTCCGATATAACTTTTCTCCACCCATCTGATTATAATCATTCAGGGCACCTAAACAAGTATTGCAGAGAAAGCACATCTAACATAGATCCATGACATAAATCAGCACATTTATTCTTAATATTACTTTCATTTTTTTTGGTCTTTGTTTTTTACAAAGTACACATGCACCAACAAATTCCAATACAGTGTGGCAAGTCATTTCTGTCTTTTGATTTTCACAAATAATTAGGTAACAGGATTAAAGTTTTGAATAACGCTAAAAACTATAATCTGCTTGGCTTATGGCTATATGTCTTCAATTCTACCTCATTTTAAATGATATATCTTATTGAATCCATGGAATTTCCAGAGATAACAAACCATAGCATCTCACAACACCCATGCAAAGTTCTGTGTAAAATGGAGATTCATGTCGCCTCTGAGGTAATTTGCCTTCCCTGTCCTTCAAGTTGAGAGCAACATCTGAGATTAGCAACAGTCAGTGATTTATCTAAACCCCTCTATGTAATATATTCTGGTTGTCTTGCCCTAAGTTAAACCTGACATTGGGCCTCTGCAGTGTAACAGCCTGAGGTCATGAACCTCTTCTGTAATCAGCTAACAAAAGAGCAGAAATGAAGGATCAATGTGAGTTAGTGTTATCTCCATTAGTGCCTGCAGCATGAATCTCATACAAAAAGGTGAACCCAACTGATTCACATTCATGGTGCGGCATAGTGCATGCAGTACTGAGGAAGACCAAGTTGTGAAAGTCCAGCCAATCATTTGAGTCATTAATGTTTGGATAAGCAAAGTTTCTTAGATGTCCTCTAAAACTACAGGCTGCACCTTATTTGAATTCTGAATCCTTTTTCAGTTGGCTGATGGGTCTTTATGGGCACCCAAACCTTGAAACATTCTGAAAAGAAAAAAAAAAAGTCAGAATTCAGTAATCATGAGCATCTTGCCTTTTACATTGTTTTAAATGTTTTTTATCCTATTTAATTCATTTACTCTCCATATATATATACCCATTACATTATGAGACTGCTTTTCACATTGTGAGAACTTTAAAAAAAAAACAAAAACAAACATGATACGATAAACTCAAAAATACTTGATAGACTCTCATAGAAAAAAAAATACATAGTCACTTTTTCAAACTTACAATCAAGCAAACAGATTAAAGTATTTGTTGCATCCACAGAAGCAACAACACCATTGCTAATTAATTTATTTGCAGGTGTACACAGAACATCAAGAGACAACTATATGAAAAAGAAACATGGCTTCTATAAACGTATCTGTCTCTGGATGGTGCACCACCTCTCTCATAAACAAGCCTGTAATGGATAGAATGAGAGATCAATCCGTTACCAACTTTCTCCCTTCCAGCCCTGTTTAAGTCAAGTTGGTATGCTTCTCCTCCACTTGTAAGACAAATAAATTATCTTTGATTTGAATCAAATGTAATTGAAGCAAGGCCAGAACACATGCAGAGCTTGGGCAGGTGATCGATCCCCAGCAGTGCCAACATACTAATGTGAAAAGTGATTAAGGCCGACAGACTAACAGGGCTGTTGACCTTAAAAGTAAGGACAAGTCCTTGGGCCCAAATTCAGGCTGCGACTGTTGACTGTAATAAATTAGAAATGTCTTTTTTTATTTATTGTAACAAAGTAGTTATACTTATAATTGCCAATTTACTGGAATAAATTGCTACTTTTATATTTTAAAAGTAATTATGTAGGTAAATCAAAAACAAAAACAACCTGGTCAAATGTGATTAGCTGCCAAACAAATGTAAGCATAACACATAGAACCTAAAGTGTGTACCTTAAATGTGTCTCTACTGGGTTTTTAACCAATTTTTAATCTTTTTAAACAGACTTTCACTAGAAAATGTATGTGGTTTATAAGCTTTTTGGCCCATTAGCACAACATGTAGTGTACAGAATGTAAATGAAAACTCCATTCATTTATTGTGTTGAAAAAGTACAAAGAGGAAACCAATTGATTTAGTCCACACATCATTAGACGTTTAGCTGTATAACCTTCATCCATGGGCTGCTTTTGATGAAGAACAATAAAGGAAAGAGAGGCTGGACGGACTGGGTTTTATTTGTCCATGTCAAGTCTTTTAACATGCAGGCGTGTCAGCGGACAGCCTTCTTATCATTTAATAGGAAAGGTTGAACCATCTGATTACCCCTGCTCCTCAATTACCCCCAGATCTTTACAACCAAACAAAATGAACAAAAACATTTTGATTGAGTGAAAGTGTTTCCTAAGCATAGCACATGTGCTAAAAGAAAGTTTGTATATATATATATGTGTGTGTGTGTGTGTGTGTGGGGNTGGGGGTGGGGGTGGTAGTATTATAATAATTACTAACAAAATGTTATGATTTGGGTAAATGTTGTGTAAAGAAAAACCCAAAAGCATGGCATAAGAGGCAGGAGGCAGTCTAATGAATAGCATTATCCATTTAATTTCACAGTAAACACAAAGTGTCGCAAATGTAGGTTATCCAAAACATAAACTTAGAGAATCAAACAAACAACTAGAGAAAAATGGTGCTCAAACTAAGAATAAAACAGGGAGAAGACAATAAGATCAAGGGGGAACAACACACAAAGGATCTGACAGAGAGCAATTGAAAGCCAGGGGACTATATATACACCGAGGGAAGATAATGACTGACACACTGCAAGTGTGATGATTAAAACTCTGAACCACAAGTGACAAAGGAGAAGGAAAAAAGACTGACTGAAAGAAACCAGGAAACAACGTACAAGAAAAACTGAAACATAAGCATTAAACAAAATCAAGACAAACAGAAACACCAAAAACAAAAAAAGAAAAAGTAGCAAAATTCATAAAATATAAACTTACTAGTTAAATATGTAGAGATTTTTTTTATTTTTCCAGCTAACTCCATTCACAACCATTCTGTTTTCTCAACCACTACATGGGTGGCACACTGATATTAATGTTGACAATATGAAATGCTTAGAAAAGTTGCCAGAGTACTAAAACATTGGCATCATGCCACATATAAGTTAAAAAGGGTTTTTTAATTATATATTTTTCAGTTCTAAAGGAAGTAACACTGTGTGCCTGCACACATCAATTCAGCTGCAACATTCAAACACTGACAGGTTTTAGACTGTGACACTGCTCATCTACTCAAATTGCAAAGTTCTGCTGGGGAAAACCTACCTAAAACTTTGGCTTTTACATGATTGCCACTTTGACACTTGTGACATTGCCTTTGAAAAGACTGTGGTATGCATCAGAGTCCTAGACTTCAATCTGCCGGGCCAAGTCAAAAAGATCGGAAATATTATGGTATACGTGGAAAGCAAGCTGATTTACAACAGTACAACTCATTGGGCCAAAAAGGATCTGTTTTCTGATGATTTGATGAATCCAAGCTCCAGTGGAAAACAAACAAACCAAAAAATAGCATGAGTTATTTTCCACTGAAGCTAAGAATTTTGGCGCACTTTCAATAAAATGGTTACAGCATGAGCTCGCTGGTAGGTTTTTTAAAGGACCTTTTATTCAAATAAATCACTACTCGTGTGACAAATCATAACAAGGTATATAGAGGAAGTAGTACAGAACATTAGAATGCTTTTGCAAATATATTTTTATAAACTTTTTGTATATATATATATATATATATATATATATATATATATATATATACAAATATATATAAATATATATTTAAATATCACCAGTAATAAACTACAGCATGATGTTTTGAGCCTTGGGTCAGGTGACAGCATTTTGCCTGCAGGTATGGTGTGATAGAGTATGGCTGAGGATATAGAGGCATGTCAACTCAGCAAACTTACAATGTATAAATAAAAATTTAAGTTCCATAGTAGAATAAAACTGTCAGAATTGATTGTTGAACAGTGCCAAAAGGAAAATAAAAAGCCATAATTTTCTCTAAACATCTGCTTCATTACATTCAGCTGGTATCCTCATGCACTGACATCAGGAAGAAGAGTGACATACCCAGTGGGGAGAAACGCATTAGCATGCCCGCAGCTGCTTCGGATCACAGCGTCCTCAGCCTCTGATGAATTGCCTGGTGTCCCTGTCTGCAGTCTTCTCCCTTCTGAAAGGCCAGTTTTTAGAGATTTAGCCCCCTTGTCCAGTCCCTCCTCTCATCATTTCAGCATTTTGCTTCTCAGTGTCCTCTTCATCAGACTCCCATTTGCATGAAAATGCACAGTATATCTCTTGAGACAAAGTCTGTATTTTGGCAAAAGAGTTGCTAAAGCAAAGAGGAATAAACATTTTCAAAGCAAACTATGGAAAGAAGACTTCATTTTTCTCCCGAAAAAATAAAATAGGACCACATATGGAGTGTGCATGTTTTTCAATGTGAAACTTGTCTCAAACTGTTTACGTCCATTTGGAAAAATGTATCAAGCAATACTGCTGACGCCAGATAACAGCATAATGTATTCATTACACTGTTATGCCCTAAGGAAAGATAATATAGAAATACAAGTCAATGCCTTTCTTTTCTGGCTCATTCCAACCTGAGCCTTGAGCTTTTGAAAAAGCCATCCCAAAATATCAAAAGCGGTGATGCAGGAGAGCACACACATTCTGGCTTTCAATTTCACACACCCACATTTGTGCAAGGACAAACACACATTCAACATCTCCTAGCCCTGGCTTGATAACAACATTCTCATTTTAATCTCTGGAACGCCTTCCTTCTTTTGGGACAGCTACTCGGGCCTCAGTGTCGGCAGCTGAGCCAGAAGACTGGTGTCTGAGCGCTGACGCATAACAATGATATGACACGAGGAACCACCCTGTCATTTCAATGCGGTCACACAGCAAGACAGCTGCTACCAGACACCGAAGCCAACATTTAAGCAGCCGAGATCTGCTCAGGGTTAGGGTCCCCTCAGACATGCACGTATGCATCTAATTTGCAACAGACTTGAATACTCTCACACATTGCAAGCTAGGGTATGAGAAGGCATGTATGTTAATATATGCAGTCAGTCAAACAGATATAACACCACAGACGGCCACAGGCAGTGTGGAAGGAAGCATTGGTAATTCAGCAGGATAGAGTTTGAGCAGTATAAATTAACAACTTAGAGCATGAGGGCCTACTTCTGCGTCTGAGCTACAGCTTGAACTATTCTGCATGAAGAGGAGAATTTTCTTTTTAGGCAACAACAATATTACGTGGTGCCAAACTATTCTAAGCAAGAATCTCAACCCAAAAAATCCATATTTACTTATTTTTTTATTTTTTCATCATATTGACCTCAAATCAGATCAGACTCAAGGACTGACAGAGATCAGATGGAGCACAGGTGGGTCAGTGGGTTCAGGTGGGTCCTCCTGGGTTTTAGTCTGGATGATCTTAAGCCTAGGGGGTTATTGATTAAAAAGGGCGAAAGTCAAAAGCATAAATTAAGTATTTGTATAGATCTTGACTGGTAATAGTGTCTACGATCTTGCCATGTAGTATAAATAGATTTGCAGTAGCTGTTGGATTTAGGTTGCATCTGAAGCCCTGCACCTGCACATCAGGACTGCAGCTGTCTTTACGCAGAGAGAAAGGGGAAGAGAGAGAGAAAAAGATCCCTGGCTACAAAAAGACAAGAAACAGAGAACATGACACATGTTTTTCTCTCAAAAATATCAGATTTTACTTTTTTTACCATAATCTTTCAAATTATTGGTAGAAATTGGATATATAGAAGCAGGTGTCTTTAAAGGTATGTGTACCATAATCAAAAAGTTAAAAAGTCTGCATCTAATGGTTGTTGTCAGAATTAGATCCATAACTTAAAAATCACAAAATCTGCATTCATCCATTGCATAATATTAAACTTCTATCCATTTTTGTTTTGTTTAGGCTTCATTCTTGCCCTCAGTCATTGTTATGTTAAGCACAGACATCAAAAACCACTGAGGGAGAGTTCCCAAAGCAACATCCTTCAGATGCTCTCATAATGCTATTAATGCAAGATAAATCTGCACATAAAATACAATATGTTTGTGGTGGGAGACAGAAAAAGAGCTTTTTTATATGGGTAAGTTTTACATGAAATGTGAATTAAAAAGATATGTGTATACAATAGGTAAGATAATCCTAAGAAAAAAAAGCTGAATGTTTGCTAAAGTGCTTGTCTGAAAATTGCAAAGCTCACTTTAAACACTTTCTGTTGTATTAACTCAAAACTTGAACTATTTTTTTAGTTATCAGTAATGGGTAAGAAACAATCACAATATTAAAGTCCAGTGGAAGGAGTATCTAAAATTGCATCAGCAAGCTTTGTGGATTTTTGTTAGTGGTTACATCCACATGTTTAATTAAGAATATGCTTGTCTAGATAATTAAACCATATGACATTGTCACATGTAAGAAGAATGATTCTGTTTTTTTTAACAAGCTATAGGCAGATAATAAAATATGGTGAGTTTTAAGACAGAACTTCAGTATGGCAAAACTACATATTCTTATGGGAAATATTTAACATGTTATGTTCATTAAAAGTCATCTATAATGTATACAAAATTATAGTAAATTGTTTTAGCTGAAATACTGCAGAAATACAACAAAATCCTGAAAAACACAAACACATTGCAGACACATGAATCAAGAAACATTCAAGCGGAAAAGTAAAAGAGCAATTTGTTTTGCGCTCAAAGGGAATACAAAGTTTCTAAGGTTCCTCTTTTCATCAAAGTCTTCTGATGGCTCATAAGCATCAATCAATTCATTCAAAGCAAACCTGATTCGAAAAGTGCGGGGCAGTGAAAAATGAGGGCAGAGTTAGACAAGACGAATAATGAGGAGAGCTGACTGAGAGAGGGAACAACAACAGACCAAATTTAATAGAACTCCACAAGGCGCACTGTGAAAAGTTGGAAGTTTTCTTGGCTGCATTTTATCTGGATCAATTTGAATGTTTTTGGCTTCCCGCCTGAAGGACAAAGCTTTTTTGCTTCTTCCCTGTTGCATTCTCACTAGCCTCGGAAAAAAACCCCAAAAAAAACAGACCAAAACTACTCTTCATTGCAGTAAAAACAGATTTAAGTTAAACTGAAGTTTGTCCAAATTGCAGAGCCAAAAATGCTTTAGAAAAACAAATGTATGCAGTAAAGGAAAAGCCATTCAGTGCAAGTGCAGCATACTGCCTGAAATTGAACTGACAGGTTGACTTCAGTGGCCATGTACACTTCATCAGCATTACACCAGTGATTAAAAAAAACGTGTTATGTTCAGGAGCATATAATTAGCTTGCTTCTTACCTGCTTTAATTAGAGTTAGAGCAAAGATTATTGCCAATGATGGTGAGCTTTGAAACATCAGCAAAATATATGTTAGCCTGTACAATGTCAAAAGTTTATGTATCAATCTTAGCATACTGTGGACTATAGGTCAGACTCATGACGTGTAGAGGAACAAGTTGAAAACCACAGATAACGCTGACCTTTGTAGCATAACCTACTGTCACCAATGAACTTGTATATATAACCAGATCTTCAATGTAATCATTGTGATTCAATCCACTAAAGCTTACACTACATATCTTCTAAAAGCTTGTTACAAAATTGAAATTATTCTCAGTGTAGATGACGCTGCATGATCATTCATTTGTCCATCATTGACTTATCCGAAATCTTATAAATGATTTTCTTTTTTTTCACTTGGTAAAAAAGAAAAAAAAAGAAAAAGAAAACAGTCTCTCATGACACTCATTTTAAAATGATCTTGTCAAGCAAAGTCAATTTGTGCGGTGGTAATGGCTTGGCCCCTTGCTACTTGCCCATTCTTCATGATGGCATTGCCTGGCCATGGTCCATTGCTATGCTTGTAGCTCATTTTCACAGGCCAAGTCAGGGGAGGGGACATTATACGCCAACTAATAAAGACTCCAAAGAGGAATCAATAAAACTGAACAAATGACTGCATTTGGTTATGCATTACTGTGGGACAGTGTGACCTCAATCAGGTTTTACAAGTATACCGATAGATTTGCATATATATAATACTGAATGTCCTCACACAAGCATAACAATTGTATTCATTCACTATGGTAATATGTCAAATTTGCACATGAGATTTCAATTCATCATTACGAAGGAGTAAATGAAGGCTGAATAACTGCTCTCTCCTCCAGTTTCCTCTCTCTTATTTGACAGGTTTTCTCTGAGCAAAAGTTGGAATTGAGCACAAATGGCAAAAATAAGAAGTTGGGGTGAGGAGTGGGGGGGAGCTTCGAGTGAAAGGGAGATAATAAGTAGTTTCACATATAAAAAATCGTTGACAGTTTAATTCGGTATTCAGCGTGTCAATGAAGTTTTAATAAGACTTTTTTTCACTTGCTCTTTTCCACTTTTTTAGGGACTGCAGGCTTTTAAGTTTTTTATTTTACTCTCTTATTTTTTTAATGAGATGCATTTACATAGTTTCAGCAAAGACTGGGTGACTATAAAAAAGCAAACTATATTACAATATTGTAGTGATGTTTTTTTTCTTTTTGTCATTATAAATTCTGTGAAATAAATTACAAGACAGAAAGAGATTAAAACTGAGTGATTGTATCCACAAAATACACGTTTCACCACCTCCAGCTTTAAAGAATTAAAAATATTTTGTCACACACTGAGTCAGGCTGAACACTCACATTTCCTTTCCTACAAACCTGAACTATATTTATTTATAATTTGGGGAAAAATATCAATCAACTATGACAAATTTGAACAACTGCATGAAAAATTACACTTCATTGGAAAAAAAATTATGGCACTCTGAAACAAACAAAAAATACCTCTAAAAATGAAATGAAGATTGTGACTAAATGAACTGTCTTTCTGATTCCTGGTTGTGACTTTGCATGTCTCTCTTCCTTTCTCCATCTCTTTCCACAGTGTCTGAGCGAGCAGATGAACAAAGTAAGCTCCGTGCCTAATTTACAGATGATTTCCCTCATTAATCTGCAGTCTGCAGATGTTGCTAATTTATTTTACTTTATAACCTCCTGTTGTCACAGCTGCTAGGAGGTTAGGATGGGGAACTTTGTGATTAAATATGTGTGTTAGAGTAGTATGCATTTGTACGTGTCTGTGTGAGTACACATCTGTCCTTGTTTGTTTGGAGGCAAGGATCCTGTAAAAAAAAAAAAAAGTGTGATCTTTGGGCAAAGGAACAGGTGGAGCACAAAGTGAAACATGTACAGCAAGCAAAGCCAGTTGCATCTCTTGGAACTGCAGCCATTTCAGGACGTGACCAGAATCTTTCTACCAAATTTTTCACAAAAGCTGCCATAGGGTGCAAAAACACAGTGCACAGTATTTTCTTTCCAGTGATGAGTAGGGAAACTGAAATCGGTTACAAATGCTGCATAATTTTCAATGAAGTCAAATTTACATGTACCTATAAAATATCACAATAATCAAGTACTGATAAAAATGTGGCTTGTTTTTTTCTAGTGCTAAAAGACAAACATTTCTTTTTCTTAAAATAAAAACCCAACTCAGCCTTGACTTATGTCCCTATAGATTTTGTTATTATGGATTTACTGTTTATTCAAATAAATTGGGGTGGTCATTTTGGACCAGGAACAAGGAATGAACAAAATAGGAGAGTTAAATTTAAGCTAAAATAGAGCACAGAAGTCCAAGTGCACTTTTTGTGCTCTATTGAAATTAAAATGGTAAGCTGCAGCCTAGTGCTGCCGTTTAAATCCACTTGATTCACTGATAATCAGCAAGTGTGATGACCTCTCTAAGAGCAGAAATTGTACTAGTCTGGGGCAATTGGATAAAAATAAAAAAATAAAAAACACACTCACATTGAGATGCCTCACTGATCCTTCTTTCCAACCTCTGAACTGAAAGGCTAAGAGCTAATCACACTAAAAAGTCATTGGCTCTGTTTCTCCTGCTCAAGAGTTAATTGGGTATTAGTCACTGGAGTTTACTCTAATTAACTGAATTAGAAGCATTAACAGCCATAGCAGTAGCTCAGACTTTGCTTGGTAATACAGATTTACTAATTGCCATTGATGTAAGCTTCTCATTACCTCCACAGACATGCGTAAAGAATTCTGACAAGGTGCGCGCTATAGCGAGGTACAGGGAAGTCTCTTTTGATGATCACAACCAACAGTGGCTGTTTGTTACAACAAGACGCAGTGTGGGCTCAGACAAAGTATGTCAGAACAGCCTCTAAATGTGCACTAATTAGATGCAGTGACAGACACTAGCAAAGAGCTGGGGACCTCATCTCACAGCATGCCTGCTTTTATTGATCTTTAGGTATTTTATGTTTACAATGTTTGAAACGATTCAGATGCAAAACAGGGTGTGTCTATGCCTTTATTGACCTCTGTGCCATTTGTTTAACAGTGAAATAGGGTAGGTGTCCAAAAACCCACTTACAAATTTATGGAAAAAATACAACAATCAGCACCATAATACTCAGATGAATATTTCTAATAGATTCACTTTATCACAATATATACAGTATGAACAATATATGCTTTTATGTTTCAACAGCTCGAAAAATAACTGGAAAAGCAAAGTAATTTTATTATGGTATTGATTTGCATTGTTTTTTGCAGTTGTCTTAATATTTGGCACATGCCAGTATTGACGAAAATACACCTAAAAACCCACCACCAACAACAACAAAACCACTAACAAAAAATAAAATGAAATAAAACAACAAACAAACAAAAAACTACTTAGAAATTATAGTTTCATTTTAGAGAATTAAACTAAACCAAGAAAAACAAAAAGAAACAAAATGTAAATCAGTGACAAAAAGAAAATAAAAAAATGGGATTAAAAAAAAACCCAGCATGCTTAAAAAGCAAAACAAAATATTCACAATTTTTCAAATGTAGCAGCAACAACAACAACAAATGCACTCATAAATAAAAATGAAACACAACATTTCAGAAATTAGACAAATATTAAACTAAAGAACAAGAGCAGATTTTTTTTTTAAATGTTGAGTTATGTTTTGTTATTCTTTGTTTTTAAAATGTTTTTTTTTTTCAGGTCTATGCTATGGTTTTGCAAGGTAGTGTTATGTTCTACATCTTGTTAACACCACTTCCTGGCCACTCATGTCCTGATCAAGAATTAGAGAATTCTTTTGTAAGAACCCTAAAAACAGACCAGGTTCAAAACACTACAGTGCATAGGCAATGATACAGAAAAGACACGGATGTATTCAAGGCACATACATGTATTGATGTTTCATGTTTTTCTATTGAAGTTTCAAGATTATTATCATGTGTATCAAAGACAGTAGCACATAGTACAATGAAATGCCTAATTTCATGCATCTTCATGCAATTTCTGTTAGGAAATAAAGAGAAGAGAGTTTTAAAAATTTCAAAAACTCTTTGTAAACTGTACACTTACATGAATTACATATTAAACCCGAATGCAGTTAAACCCACTTTCTAGAAGTGGTACAAAGTGAAGAGCTGACTAAGAGACAGTTTTTAGCTTAGCTGAGTTGAGCTAAATGATGTGACAAATACAGGTGCTGGTCATAAAATTAGAATATCATGAAAAAGTAGATTGATTTCAGTAATTCCATTTAAAAAGTGAAACTTGTATATTATATTCATACATTACATACAAACTGATATATTTCAAATGTTTATTTCGTTTAATTT
>NC_051442.1:7024032-7087253 GCF_001649575.2 Kryptolebias marmoratus
GATTCTAATTTTCTGATATGATGAATTTGAGATTTTCATTTGTTGTCATTTGTAATCATCAAAATTAAACGAAATAAACATTTGAAATATATGAGTTTGTATGTAATGTATGAATATAATATACAAGTTTCCCTTTTTAAATGGAATTACTGAAATCAATCTACTTTTTCATGATATTCTAATTTTATGACCAGCACCTGTATATAAGACACAGGATTTATCTGTCGTACAGTTTCTTGTGCAAATAATGAAGTAAATATTAACCAAGACATGCATGGATATTTAGATGTGTTAAAAATGTTTCTTTTTAAACAGAAAGACTCAAAGCTTGACCTGAGAGTAATGTGGATCTATTTGTTGCTGTCATACAGTGCTTAAAACAGCATGTCTCCATCATTCAGTGTTTCACACCAATTGCTCAGCCTGCTGCATGGTTGGTGCCTGAGGCAAGTAAATGAAAACATAACAAAAACTGCATGAGTCAAAACTGCTAAAAAAAAAACAGCCACAATGCCCATATTATTGAAAGCCCTTACTGATGCGTCAGCGGGTGGGTGTTACCTGGAGGCACTGGCTTATTATCGTGTGCAAAACCAATGGATCCAGCACAACCATATGCCTGGACTGAGGGGGCCTCAAATCCTCTGTCCCGTGGTAAAACTAACAGACATGTGCAGTTGAATAATTTGTGTTTGAAAAAATCTTGAGGCTTTGATTACATGGGTCAATAATCAATGACTATACTTTGTCAGTTGGAAAAAAAAGTTATTGAAACAAGCTAAAATATATTTTAAAAGCAAATTACTAGGATATTCTGTGTTCTACATACATATTCTAAAAAATATACACAAGGTGTTCTACTTGCCTGATGAGTAATAGTACTAATAGTATATATATATATATATATATATATATATATATATATATATATATGGCACTGCTGTGGAATCAGAAAAATTACCAAATTTTACTTACAAATGAATGATATATATTGATGACCAAGAGAGGACTGACTTCATTAGGTGGTCTTGATATAATTCAAAACATTATTTTCATAAAAAGGTACTTTACTTATAGGAATAAACCAAGAGAAAAAGCAGTTGTTAGGCAAAAGGCAGCTTTAATTGTAACACAAGCTAAATAGCTTAAGTATTTTCAAGACATTAAGTTTAAAAACTTGCATATACTTCAGATTTTTAAGGGACTGCACGTAAATTATACCAAATCTGCTGATAGGATTGTCACTTGAGCCATGTCTGAAAAACAAAACAAAATAAACAAAAAAAAATTTACATTAAAAACACTGTAAAACACATTTTTGTTAACACTGTAAACATTTGTTAAACTAAACCATGAGGAGACCCTGACCCTAGCCCATGGCCAAAAGGCCCTAACCCCTCAAACCCTGAGGAGACCCTAACCCTAGCCCAGGGCCAAAAGGCCATATCCCCTCAAACCCTGAGGAGACCCTAACCCTAGCTCTGGGCCAAAAGGCCCTAACCGATTAAACCCTGAGGAGACCCTAATCCTACCAAAACTTTTACCAGAATCCTCTCAAGAGCACAGTTTAGTTTCTTGTAAACATTCTTTTTATGTATATACTGTATGTACCTATATAGATTGCTATTTTAACCCCACATCCTGTCAGTGTTCTATATTTAGCACATTAGTATCTAATTATAACATATTTCGTGCAAAATTCATTTATGATTAAACTGTTTTTTTTTGTGTGATATATTTGCAGCTGACCATGGCTTGACTTCCCTGCTTGAATAAAAGTGAGTGATATTATTTGAATTAATGAAGTCATATAATTTTATTGGCATATCTGTAATTTTGCATGTTATGTTACTGTCCTAGCTCCATAACCACTATCCTGCTGTGTTATATCTAATATGACTAGAGTCAAACAACATGATGTTGAGGCTGTTTATTGAGATTTGCTGACATTGTTTGCCTCGTTTCATCTTACTTAATTTGCTAGCTCCAGCTCCTGCTTCTGCAGAAATAAAAAAAATAATAATATGGCACCCATCACAATCTCCAGTAAAGGTTTATTTCTGATCCACTCAGGGTGTTATTTTGCAATGCATAAACAACTCTGCCATTCACAAATAATAACTCTCCCTGAATAAAGGACAGGGAAACATGAGACTAGCTGACAGACACCAGCTAGCCTTTTCAGTGGGCACCCTGTGAGCATAAATGGCTCGACTTTTTTTTTTTTTGACTGTTTGTTTCTGATTTCTGCTTCCACTTATTCACCTATCATTTTAAGAGCATGGCTTGTGCATTTCCTCCTGCCATTGCATAGTGTATGGATATTTCTAGCCCTACATTTTGTTCATTTATCTTACAACACTTTAAAATTTTAATACTTTTGTTTTTATACTGTTGTGGCTTGCAGGAAGACAACACATTTAGTATTAGTGAAAAATTGCCGGATTCCAGTATGTAGAAAGGAGCATCAGTTAATCTTCCTCTTTATCTTGCATTGCTGTGTTTGTTGCCTTATCATTGCTCATCACTATAAGAGCTCCTTGTTGACAATGCAAAATACTGCATTGTTCATCTCAGAAGACAAGAAGGTAAACACTCTCATTGGTCATGAATGAGACAAGTTGTCACAGGAACGAGCAGATTTGTGGAAATCATTTTTCTAAAGCCTCTGTTGACTCCTACTAGCTGCTTGTCATTGTCAGATTCCTTCAGCTCAGCGTCTACAGGATTCCTATCAGTGTTGCACTAGTTTTCTTTTCAACCCTGTTTTATCAGTATGCATGTCTACATTCCAGGGAATAAGGTTTGACACTCCACACCCTCTTGTGCTTGAGTGTGTATGCACATAATGAATGTGTGAAAATTAAAATCAATAACAATTTCTAACATTTGATGTTGTGAAGGTTTGCTGTAATCTTAGAAGAATAATCATATCAAACTGAAGTCGACCAGTTGGGAGGAAAAAAAAAATATATCTTTTTATTATTTTTCAGTTTCAGTTTTTTTTCCCAAGATCATTACAGTGCAAGAGGGCAGGGAATTTTAGTTTTGCGATGGTTGCTTCTATAGTCATTAGAGTCAAATTCCATTATGCCTGTGCTAATTAAAGTCAACGCAACAGCAGAATCTCTCACTTCTGTCACACATGCTTCTGAACTCACTGGTCTCTTAAGGTCAAATTCCATCATGCTGTATTCATGATGTGACTTCTCTTTGCTTTTATTTGTCAGAAATGACTGCCAACTGAGAGACACGTTCTATTTTCCACCAAAAGGTCACGCAGGGGTCTGTACAAGACATCTGAAAGGTCAGCATGACTTACCACTGAGATTAAAGTCACCTGGCTTCACTCCAGGCAGCAGTGTGTAAAACAAAGCCACAGACAGCAAGAAGACCCAAGCTGCTAAAGTTAAGTTTGTGTTAGAAACTTTGTGTGCTGTCACTTAAAATTACCCAAAACTTCAACAGAGACAGAGAAGTGTGAACATTTGGATCTTAAACTCTCTGGCATGATCAATCTCAGCTACAGCTTTGGAAAAAAACAAAGAAAACAAAATAGATGACTGAAATCTGATTTGCTGCTAGGACAGGGTTTTAAATTCTACCGTGAGTAGTAAATGGAGATCAGAGTACTTAAAGGAGGCTGGACTGAACAAACAGTGGTTGAAACACCCTAAACTTGGGTGCTTGCACAAATGCAGAGTAGAAAACAGAAGACAATGCAAACAAAAAGTGAGCAGAATCATAAACAAAAGGCTTGACCTGCCTGTGTCTTTAGATTGCCATTTATATGTTCACGCAAAGGAGATTGTTGTGCACTGTTGAAATAAAATGAAAAACTATTTAAACCTCTAAAATAAGCAGTTTGCTATATTTGATGCATTTTACGGCTAGGATTAGTCTGGAGTTATTAGACAAACCTGAGATGTATTATCCTTCTTGTCTAATATCGCTGTCCACACAAATAAAGACATCTAAAATTTTACAGACATTTCATCTTCCAAAGTCAAAACACATTACCAATTGAAATTCCTTTTTTAAAAATTAAAATGTACACCAACTAAAGCATTAAACACACTTTCACTTCTCAAATAATGGTTGAGAAAAAGTGGCTAGCACATACACAGTCCTGTCCATATCTCTATTGTGTTTATTTTATTAAAGCCTTGAAATGAATGAGTCTCAAGATACAATCTGTTTAGACAAGCACATTTTTCAGATAGTGATATCAAAGCAAAACAAGAAACAAACCACAACAGCTGTATCACTGCTGTAAAAAATGTTGCCACTGCTTCAATAGCCCTTTCAATTATTATGCCATTATGATTTATCAACTTCATCCTAAGGTAAAGTGTTGAGCTATTTGCCTTTCAAAAAATAAATTATGTCATCAAGAATTATTGCACTCTGACTCATAAGATACATTTAAGCAGCAAGAGATTTCTTCTGTCATGACTGATGCATCCGATTAGGAATCGTTGACATGTGCTTCAAATATTTTAGTCACCATTTGTTATGACATTGACATTGTGTCACACACTCTGTCACCAGTAATGACTGACAACTGGAAGCTCTTTGTGGCTTTTTTTGGCTTTGTTTATGCAGCATATTAAACAAACAAGGAACAAAAAAACAATATGGAACAGTTCTTGAGGAAAATCTTCATCGCACCTTGTGTTCTTTGTACAAATCCTGCCTTATTGGCTACATAATGACAGCGTACAAGACAGAGATAGCTGTTCTTCTTTTTTAATTAATAGGAGACTTGACATTTTCCACCCAGTGAGTAAATACTGGTATTAGGTGTTGGCAGAAATAGCCAGAAATAGCTCACTTTGACGTTTGCTAGTATAATTTTTTTTAATTAGATCTGACAAATAAAGAAAATAAAATATTAGGCTGAATAACAATTTAAATGTTCCTTTTCTATTTTTTTATTTTTTTTATTTTTTACTTTTTGTGCAGACCTCAATTTTATTTTCAGTAATTGAACAGGAACTGATCCCCTCCAAGTCTCCCCCCATCCCCACCCCCCAAAAAATAAAATAAATTCCCATTTTTTTCCCTACATCTTCTGTTTCTGGTGATGATAATTTCTTATTCTGTCTCGTGAGACCGTATGCCCACATTATAGTTTGACCCAGCAATCTGTTAAATCTAAATGTCACTTTAATGCCATCTCGGCAACTTCAGGGGGTTCATTCTGATTCACTCTATCAGCTCATGGATGCATGCCAACTGCTGTTTTAGAGTGGGCTTGATGAGATGAAAGTGAAACGGGGGGCTTTGCATTCAGAACACACTCACATCATCTTTGTGCCGGAGACATTTCCATTACCTGACAGGAGACGGAGAGAGCTTGGCTACGATTCTCAAGAGACTGTGACTCATGACGAGATTAGACCAGATAAGATGATGATGTGAAATAATGAAAGATGGAACAAAAAAAAAATCTTTATCTAGTGTCTATTTTTTTACACAAAGACATGATATTGGGGGATTGTGTTTAGAGTTCTTAGTTAAAAACAAAAGTAATCAGCACAAATTGAGTATAAGTAAACATTACTGGGGGTGTTGACTCAGGATAAGACTAAAAACCAATATGCAGGATGGGCATCATCAAGGTCATAAAGTTTCAATTAGAGAACTGTGCAGCAGATCATAATGTAAATGCAGAAACAATTAAAATGCAGATCACAGGATAGGGAGGCTTTGGGAAATGAGGTGTTTTGCCAAGACCCACTAATAAATTCTCTGTACAACCTCACTGCAGCCTGCCTCCACCCCAGCAAACTCAAGCAGTTTGTATGGGATGGAAACAGAGTTTGTCCACAGCCAGTGCTGAGACAGGCGGTCCATTAGTCCACTTTAACATTAATCTCCATCAGTTCACTCCCTCTATCCTTCACCTCCACCCTTCACTTCTGTTGTTTGCAAAATGAAACTACTCACAACATATTAGCGAATTGATTGGAGCTGAGTACTGCCATCTGAAGAGAAAAAAAAAAGCAGGTTGGACTTAGTTGTGATTCATCTCTGTTAAAGGAAAATGAACTAAAATATAAAGCAGCCTCAGAGGTCAGTCTCCTTCTCTCATCCTGTCTGGCTCTTTCCTGGTATGCCTTTGTCTGCATTTTTATCACATTTTCTAAGTTTGCTTAGTTCCTTTTACTTTTGAATGCCGACATTATAGATCCCCCATACATTTCACAAATCCCATAGTGTGAACGGAATTTTTACATTAGAACAGGGAATCCTCTTCAGCATAGTTTAGTGACACTATCAGGTCTACCTCAGTCTCAGGTCCACATGCCAGCACCTTGCTCAGCTCATTAATCTGCCAAAACCTGCAATCTATTGCGCCAGCATTTAAAACAGCTTTATCCTTAGCTTCCTCATCTTTTGGAGTTTTGCTTTTAAGTGCTCAAGTTGTGAATTTTACTCCACTCAGATCCTTCTTATTAGGCAAATTGCTTTCATGCATGGAACAAGAGGAAGTCAAGTATTATAATCTTTTTTCAAGACTCTTGGATTTAAAACACTAAAAAAAACAACAACTATCCAGCTGGCTAACTATCCAGTTACCCAGGTGCAAGAAAAAACTGAGTAACTGCATCCCCACTTTTATTTACAGTTAGAAGGAGTAAAGCTGAATGGTTCCCTGTCCATGGTGTACCCCACCACTCACGCACTGATTGACTCTGAACAATCAGAGTCAACTGGTATGAAAAGATGGATGGATGGATGAGAGTAAATATATGATTCTACAAATAACTTCTTGTCTTTTCTTTTATTGCTGTCATAAATCAATCATGATCGATATAAATTGGCCTTCTTTATAAAAATGAAAGAAAAAAGAAACCCCCCTTCAATGTCAAAGTGAAATTAAATTTCTACAGAGTAATGCCAAATAAATAAAAATATGTAATGTAAAATAGGTGATTGCATAAATATTCACCCCCTTTAAAGTGACAGTTCTAAATAAACTAATAGAAAAGATGATTACAAATACAAGTCAGAGGATGGAAACAAAAGGTTTTCCAAGGACCTGAATATCCCCAGGAGTTCTGTTAAATTCATCATCAAGAAACTGAAGGAATATGGGAGACGTGTAAATCTACCAAGAGCAGGCCTTCCTCACAAACTGAGTGAAGGAGAATAGTGAGAGAGGCCACCAAGACACCTGTGAGAACTCTCAAGCTTCAGCAGGTGAGATGGGAGAAACTTTGCATGTCAAGTCAAATTCATTTATATAGCATTTTTAAGCAACAAGACGATTCAAAGTGCTTTGCAACATGAAAATATACAGCTGTTGTATACAACAACTGTTGCCCTGATTCTTCACCAGTCTTAGATTTATGGGAGGGTGGCAATAAGAAAGCCACTCTTTAGTAAAACTCATATAATAACTAACTAAAATACAGTCTTACAGAGATACAAACTGTCACAAAGTAGCACAGATTTTTTTTTTTTCATTTATTTTACAGCACATGTGCTGTACTTGTACAAATTGTAACGAATAATATTAATAGGAAAACTAGGTGGCACTTTATAATAACTACACCTTATTTAGCCTTAATTATTAATAAATGGTAAATTGACCTTGAAAACACAATTAATTAAGGATGATTAATATTCAACAAACTATAAATTAACACATTTATTTATGCTTTAACCATAAAGGCTAATTACTTCCAAAACCAACATACTCAATGTTTATTCATGCTTAATAATTCATGAATTAACTGTTCTGTATACTGTGTATATGTATGTAAATGGTCATATAAATATACTTTCACATCATGTGTTAGACATGTATTGATGGTTAGAGAATGTTTGAATTAACTATATACTTATCTTGCAGTGCATTAATAACTAAGGTAGTTGCTAGTAGTTAGTTAAGTCTTTTTGTGAACCCTTCTAAAGTGAAGCCTTCCAGAAGCCTTATCATCTTTAAGTAGTTGTTCTGCCTCTGGATCCTCTTTAAATGCAAAGGCATTGTTGCCCATAAAACAATTTCACCGTCACCTTCTAATTCTTCTTCCAAAAAAAGTCTGACTAAAAGACTGAAATACTAGGCAGCATCACACTAATGAGGCAATCACCACTGTGGAACGCCGACTGGAGGAAAAATCGAGAGAAAGAAGCCAGCATTGAGCCAGCAAAGCAACAAACTTGACCTCACCAGGAGTCAGAGCAGGTCTCTGTCCACACTGTAGCAGGATCTGTCGTCACTGTATTGGACTCCCACACTCAAAGTTGCTGTCCTACTCAGCCCTGAGTGACAGCAGACAACGATGGCATAGTATAACAGAAAAGGACATTTAGTGTCAGAATCATTAAACAGTTACTACAAGCTTCGATTGTAAGCTGCTCATGCTTGAAGTAAACAATTAAAAATAACCTTGCTAAACAAAACCTTAAGCCAAAAAAAGACCCAGCAAAACAGACTGAGGCTGTTAAAATAATAACAAAAATAAAAATAATAATAAATAAAAAAACATTAACTATATTGTAAACTAATCCCTCTTTAACAGCAGGTTTATTTAGAGCTGTTTCACACCGAAACAGTAGCTCCAAGTAACTGATAAATGTACAGCTGGCCTAACTGAAGAAAATAAAACCTTTGTAATAAATAAATAAATAACACTTTAGTTTAAATCACATTTCAGTTAACATTGGTCAATTTTATTTTTTCTCATACTGGGTCATTTCTGGACACATACTTTTTATTATCTTAAATATTTACACCATTCTGTTGTGTATTTTTGCACCTTATTCCAAGTCTTATCATACCTGGTTAAGCTTTGCTGCAGCAGGCCTTTTGCATGTAAATCTACTAAGCAGCAAAGAAGCATTTTGAGGACATATCTTGTGTAAGAAATGTATTAAGTCTCTGACTATTTTTTCTCTATTTGTTTTATGTAAGTGATCTGAAAACATTCAAAATTAAATGTACATGTTGATTTCATGCACTAATTTATATTCAAAGCATAGCATATGAGGAATTATATATTTTTTTCAGATTCCTGAAAAAAAATACTGAATAGCTGGTTTCATCTAATTTTCACAGCAAAAGACATAAAAGGCTCATGAATATCATATTCGAAACGGACACAAATAGAAAATTTTATGCCACTCTTGGAGGGGATGACATTGAGGCATTGCTGATGTGTAAGGATGGTTGTCATTGCTAGCAAAAGATGTTGGCAGGCTTGTCATGACATATGACACATTCAGGCACAATTTTTCCACAGGCCTTGGTGCAACTGCCAGATATAGGATAAAGACAGACACGTTTTGAAGGCAGGCTTAAGGTCATGAATTATTTCCTGTGCACTTTCCACTCTGGTTAAATTTTCAAATACTTATTATGACTCACAGTGTGCCATATGTGGATATAGAACAGCCAGAAACCATGAAATTGAAGTGTAAATTAGTGACTCTGCTTTTACGTCAATGTAAAGCAATAGTTATGCCATCACAATTCAATTTATGCAATGTATGAGCCAAACAACTAAGCTTAGAAGTAGACTGTTTTTTTTTTTAAATGAAGACGAAATTGATGTACATCATTTATATATCATACGTTAATATGCATCTTTACATATACATCAGTGTGGAGGGGGATTGGCATATTCGGGCAGGACATCATTCTAACACAGTATTTGAAAGTTGATGAAATGCCAATTAAATACACACAAAATATCATGTCTTTCTTTATTAGTTTGTGGAACTGAAAAGCCAGCAACCATGCATCACATTTCCCTGGGTGGCTGTTATCTGGATCAGCTGAAATCACCAAACCACAATCCAGCCTTCAAAGCCTTGTCATTATCATCAGCCGTTATTAGGGCTTTTCCTGGGGTCCTTCGAGGCTGGCCTGGCTCTAACTCTAAAGGGTCTACTGGCTCCTCTGTTAATGTTCATTGTTCTTGTCTCTGCTGCCTGTCTTAACCATGTCAGCAGTAGTAGATGCCGCCGGCGTGTTAACTGCCCTTCCCAGTTCTGCCAGCAAAATTACCAGCAGCAATAAAAAGTTTGTAATTTTGGAAAATACTGTAATACACCTGCTTCATACTTTTTAAATCATTATTTCAATTGCTTAACTTATTGGTACCATCATTTGGTTCACCTCATTATATTCAGTTCTGGAATATGGAGATAAATTGACAACACCATGACTGTTGGTGATTAAGCAGTTTGGGCAAAGAGGAAAGAGACAGTTCTTTTCTTAAAAGTTGAGCTCCGTGTTTCCAAAGGTTTAAACCTTATGTCATAAAGAAATAAACTAGATAGCTTATAAAAAGGTCAACAATACAACAATAAATATGTATAAAGTAATATTAAAAGTGGAACAAAACAATGACACTCAACTGAACAAACTGCAGAAACAGTTGTAACAAATCTGTGTTAGACTCCATCAGTCCAAAATATATATATATTTTTTTTGGTTTGTGGAAGAAACTATGATTTCTATTGCACATAATTGCCGTTTAAAAGTCCATAAACCAAGAATCCAAGACACTGTTAGTCCTGACCAGACCACACTGGTAAAGATTGGGACAGACATGCACAATAACAATTGTCCAGAATTTTGTTTTGTTTTGTTTTTGTTTGGTGTCGGACATGTTTTTCCCTAGTGCCATCAAAAATAATAATGTCATCAAAATACGCAGACAGAAACTCAGTCAGTTCATGGAGAACGTGTTCCTAAAACTACTGTACCCAAATACGTTTTAATTGTTGTAATTATTCACAGTTATGACATATAAACGCAAACATATCCAAGAAAATGTTTTTTAAATATCGGTCCACTGCAGTGACCAGTATGCATGACAAAGTTAAAACTGTACAGAAAAAAACATTTACCACCATATAAACATGAGATAACTTGAAAATGATTCTAATTATAAATCAGAAGTCTAATGACTGGTCCATCAAGTAATTGTAGTCTGCAATCTGAAATGTATAACTATTATCACTGTAAACAATCTGAAAGATGAGGTTTTCAATAGAACTTAAAACAAACAAACAAACAAACAAAAAAAGAAAACACACAGTAAAACTGAATGAAAAAGAAAGTATATTGTGATTAAAGAAGGCTTTCAACAGAGTTATTTTAGTGATGTGTATTCCCTCTTCATATGACTTATTAGTAAGGGCTCTAACACAGCAAGCTGAACATGGGTTGCTGGGAACATCTGGAGTGTCTGCGAATGACTGTCTATCTTGTCTTTTTTTTATTGTGAAACACACAGTTGGTTCTGTCAGAGCTTGACAATGCTTTTCCAGCTGAGTCAACATGTTGAATTGGTGTCTGCTCTGTCAGTGAGAGAAATAATTATTCTTATTGTCTGCTGTGTTCGATGAATGGGCTCTGTAGTTCATTAAAGTAATACCAGTTCATAATAAATGCATAAAACTTGAAGCGACAGTAGTTCGCAGGTACGGAAAAATCAAACAGATGTTTCACTTTACTTTGAAAGTCAAGCTTTTAGGTCTAAACAGTTATAATATTCCTCAGTTTGAACTATGCTAGATATTAAGAGCAGTATGAATAACAGCTTTTCTTTAGTTTGAGATTTTTGCAGTAGTTACTTTATTAAACAGTGAGTAAAACCCCATGTCATTCTGCAGTAAAGAGTTTGGTCTTCTTGCACAGACAAAGGCTGTAATGTAGTCCAGAATTGGTCAGAGTTGTCTTTGCCAAAGGTCATTCTTGAAACTTTGCAACATAGAAAATATTTAAAACAGAGGGAAACATGCCATTTGATGCATAGGTTCAACAAAAGCGGCCATTTAAATCTTCAGTAGGCTTTCTTAACTTAACTTAATTTTTGAGATGTAATCTTTTTACTGTATAGGTCCACTATTTTTCAAGGGTATTAAGTTTAACTTTATAAAATAATAACACACTGTTGCTTACCATTTATTGCACATTCAAGAAAATAAGTATACAATTTCTTTTTAGAACGAGGAAATGTGCAGAATATCATATAGGTCCAGTGTGAATTATGTTTTTTTTTTTTTTTCTGTAATTTACTAAGTGCTCACAACAGTAAAAGCCTTTACTGGACTCCTGGGAACAGAAGCATAAAAGTTTATAGATTCATAAATAAAATCCTGTTCATGCACAAAAGAATATAAATGCAATTCGTCTGAGATTTATAAAGCTCTATGAACATATTGTTTATCATTATATATCTCAGTCATTTGGACAATATGCACAAATGTATCAGCTAAACAATTTCTCCCTAAAAGTAGCTTATGTGCTGCTTCCGAGTCTTACATCAATTTGAATAGCTTCTTAGCCCTGTCAGAGTTTTCATCTTTAGCAATATACTATAAAAAGTCGTAATCGTTCCGAAGTTATAAACAGATGGCTTCACTTTTGTGAATGAGAAATGCTGACACACTAAGAAGAGATTTGTGACACTGATGAAACACCATCTGTTACAGAGGACTGAATCAAAAGTCATTTTTTTTCAAAATAAGTGACTTTTTTGTCAAACTTTTTATTGTCACTATGAAAAAAAAACATTTTTTTATATAAAAGGCATAAAATACACAATAAAGTACATCATAAATTAAGCCCAGCTACTTTCCACCAAATTAATATGAATCACTGAAAACAATTTGGTGGCTAAACTATGCTGTACCATGCCACACAACGTTTTTAAACTACATGGAAACTTCTATAATAAAATGACTTATACTGAGTTTTTGTCAGGTGCAAAAAAACGAGGCATTCAAAAAAAGAACATTATGATCTCAGTCACACAGACTGATGGTAACATAAGACTTTGAGCTTGTTTTCCCTCAGTGGGCCAGGGATCTACATGAATGTAAACAGCATCACAAGAAGGAAATTCTTTACCTCCTGGAGAAGAACATAACCATTCCAACCTCAAGAGCCTGGGACTTTATATATAAACTCAGCACATGTATAAAGGAGGTTACCTATGCCAGTTTTCATGCCACGTTTGGAATATATTAATATTTATGTGCCAAAAGAAATTGTACACAGAGCTACAGAGTAAAAACAGAAAAATGTTTGAACCCTCAAGCAAACTCGTATAGACTCTGTGAGTTGCAGCACAAACAGCAATTTCTGAAGAGGCCCATTAGTGACACACAAAAGGTGAGGTATAGACTTTTTCTGCAGAAAAGAAAACACCCTGGCAGATGGGTAAAACCACAAAAAATAAGTCAATTATCTTTTGTAACTAATTCTTTGGATGATGCATAATTAAGTCAAGAAAGTGTATCCTGGGTCTCCCACAGTAGCAGCTACCTTATTTTTGTCTGCCATCAGTTCCAACTTTCTCCTGCCTCCATCTGTGTCTGCGACACTCTGGTGATTCACATTCACCTACTTGAATATCACACCACCTTTGTTTTTTTCATTCCAGCTTTACTTTTCTGAGCTGGCACAAACCCCAACTCGAAAAATCACAAAACAATTCTCTGACAGTAAACAGAGAAAACTGTGATGAATTTATACTGAGGGAAACAAAGAACAAACAACCAACAGGTGAATCACAATCAGCATAACAGAAGACAAACTTCTACAAAAATAAGGGTTAACTGTTAACTGTTGTTTTATCTATCTATCTATCTATCTATCTATCTATCTATCTATCTATCTATCTATCTATCTATCTATCTATCTATCTATCTATCTATCTATCTATCTATCTATCTATCTATCTATCTATCTATCTATCTATCTATCTATCTATCTATCTATCTATCTATCTATCTATCTAATGGAGATTTTTAGTATATAAAAAAACAGTTGTATTAAAATTTGTTTTTTTAGCTGTCTGTCTGGATTATTTGAGCAGATACACAGGGGAGAAACACAAAGGAAGGAGAAAGCAATTATAACTAATTTCTTAAGCAGAAAAGATGTAAGATGATGTCTATTAAATTAGACAATAATGTGTCTCCTACCACATGTATTCACCCCGTCCCACACTGGGTGGAATAATTAAGCCTATTCATCACAATGACTAGATCAATTTACCCTTTAAGGACACAAGCCAGCTTTAGCAGAGTTAAGTGAGCAAGATGTAACAAACTTATTTGCCCTTACTTCACTCTAGTTTCATGTCTTAATATATATATATATATATATATATATATATATATATATATATATATATATATATACACACAAGCCAGAGGGGGCGAGAAAAGTCACCCAAACTATGCAAATAAAGGAAGATGAATTCAATGGAAAGAAGTAAGGGGAAATCAACTCCAAGGCAGTGCAGTACAAAGATGCTATCTCGTTAATTGTCAGTTCATTTATCATATGAACAATGCTTTAAATGGATTTTATTCTTCAATGAGGTCATAATTCAAATCACATGATTAAAATGGCAGTGATTTGCCAAAATAATCACTGGTAGATTTGGTGATTCTGTGAATGTTCAAGATGGGAACTACGGAGAAAAAAAAATCAGGCAGATTATAATTGCATTGTTATGCAGATTGCAGATATTGTATGAACTAGATGGTCTCAGTGAATGATGAACCAAGCCCTTCATCTCACTCAGACTTTTTTTTTTCCTCTCTCTCCATCCTTCAATCCCTGCAGTGTTTCAGGAGGCAGGCGAACAGCTTATTAAAATCATCTGAATATTATCCCCTTGGAACATTTTCAAGACATGCATGTGTTGCTGTTTGTCACTGATGTTGAACATGAACAGATAAGTGTTTGAGACAATATGTACAAACAAAATGAACTTTTTTCTCCCAGATAATTATGTATTCTGCGGTGAAACACCAACAGTTTACGTTCCATAAAACCCGCCAGTGCTGGAATTCAATTTCCACAGTCGACACCAACTTGATTTGATTTGTAAAATGAAATCTTATGTTTTGCATCAGGAAGGGCAGATTTGCAATTGCTTGCTACAAGTGCAGTAGTGTGTATAAGATTGTGTATTTGTGTTTTCATAGAAAAACTCTACATAAAAGCTGTTATCACTTTTTCTGACTGTGAATGTGCCTGTGTCTGTGAGTGTGTCAAGCATGTGTCTGCATGCTTGTTGTTAATACTTTATAACCTTGAGCTGCCTACATTTCACTGACATGGTAATCTTCTAGCTGTTTATCAGTACAATGTTGCCTTAAGCTACAAAAAATAATAAAGCTGAGGTATTTCCTACCTAATCATTTCTTTGCTTTATTGTGAAGATGATTTTGTGACATGAGATTTCACTACTTATTTTTTCTGACTTTTTTCCACTTTAGTATTGTGAAATGCCATTTTGTGAGAAGGCTTTTTTACTCAGAACAGAAAAAAAACATTATTGAAGCAAGAACCTGAATATTTATTCTTCAAAATTAGAAAAAAATACTCCCAACCCCCTAAAAACTAAATTTGAATTAAAAGTTGTTTTTTTTTCACATACAACACTCTGCCTCAACTATCTAAAACATTTTGCTTGTAGTCTTTTTTCCTAACACTCTCAGAGCAGCTTCTAGCAGTTTTGCTCATCTGAACCAAAGCAATAGTTATTTTCTTGCACTTAGCCCTTTTTAAGAAATTAACTGACTAATCAGAAAAAAACAGAAAGGGAGAAACAAAGTGATTTTTAGATTAATATGTTAAAGCTCTTCTGGAAGTTTCCAAAATTAAAGAAAAACTGAACCTTAATTTATCATGAAATGGACTCTTCAAACTCTTTTTTTTTTAATTTATTTATTTATTTTGTGCTGCAAATTGATTTTCTACTATGGGTTTTCTAGTGTAAGAAAAGAGTCCACTTAAACGGATTAATCCCACAAAAGTGCCTACCTCAAATGATTTTAAAAAGCCGTTTTGATGATTGGACAATAAAAAAGTACCTGCCAGCATTTATCTACTCATCCATCCCATGGCCATTTGGTGGCTTCCAGTGACCTCTCTTTCAACACTGTGAGTAAAACCTGCACCAGATTATCAATATTTCAAAAACAGCAACTAAAACTCAGATAAAAATCTAACACACAATGCTTGTGCTATGCTTTTGTGTTTTAGTGAGCTGTCTGCTTTTAGGGTTTATGTGTTTATAGGTCTTTGAACAAAAGTAATTTGTATTTATGTGGAATAAGTCAGGGAAGTAATCGTATATCATATGCTGAAACATGAAAACATAAGTCTGCAGCCATGCAATTTGTCTGCGGTGGAAATAAAATGTGATGTGCTATTATGAGGTGTAATTCAAATAAATCAGCAGCCACACAGAAGCAACCGATTTCACCTGTCCAGTGTGAAAAGAAGAAAGCACCTTCTGACTGCATTGCAGATATAAAATTCATATTCTGTGGCCGAAGCTTGATCTTCCTCTTTCTCTCTGCAACAGGGCCTGAACAGAATGTAATCATGGCCGAAATGGGGAAACAGTCTCTTTGCTTTCTATGCCACTCCACATCTTTTTATTCATAACCCTCTCTGCATCAGTTATAGAAATGTATCTATCATCACCTTGAAGTGCTGATAAAAGTATGCAAATGTCCGCCAATTTCAATGGGTAGGATTTTATTTTTCTCACAGTGGGCTGCTATTGCTGCTGTGGTGTGAATTTGAAGATAATGAATATTACCACTCCACAGAACAGACTCGCAATTATTATGTAGTTTTATATTGTATATTTTTTTTTGTTTTGTTATGCACAATGAAAAAAAAAGCCTGCATGAAGCACGTTTTTACATACGCCAATGCTGTGCAGTAGAAATTATAATATAACTATGTTTTTGTGTCTGCAATGGACAAAAAATGTTATGGCCAGAAAAAAAATATCTTGTTTTCTCTTTAAAATATCACTTTATACTTTAGATTTTTAAGAAAATGTGTCCATTGCTTAAAATGGGTGAAATAATGTAATAATGAGCAGCTGTGCCATATTCTAAGACACGTTGGCGCATAGAGTAAATGTTGCAGAAACAGAGAACAACAAAAAAGATCACTCGCTAAGTGAATAAGCAGTTGAGCAATCAATCAGAGCAACCAAATGAGTAATTTAAGATGAGTGTAAGCTGCTGATCAACCAGCTGACTGACAGAGAGACAGCTGACTGACTGTCTGAGTGACTGGTGTCCAGGTGAGTGACTGGTGTCCAGGTAAAGCTACTCTAGTTCTTTGCATATGAATGATATCATTGTGCAAGCAGGGAGGGATAGTAAAAATCAGAGTAGAGAATTGAAAAAAAGTGAAAAAATATATTGATGCAGATATGAATTTGCAGTTGGTGATCAAAGAGACCTGCACACAGCTTTGACTTCATGTCCAGTTTGCTCTAGATAAGACACAATAGTAAAGTTACAATAATAACACATAGTGCCTTATGAAATACTAAGAGGTATATTACCTATTTCCATTTCCAGAAGCCCTCAGTGAAATTAACAAAAGTATACTAAAATCCCATATTTACTTTGTTTACAAATATTACTTAACAACTTATTGTTGTAACTCCAATATGAAGCTAACTTGTCTCTCATTTTACACAGAACACTATATTAAGACACCATTATTTATTAATGTGGGAAAAATTGGTATATTATACAAAAAAAGCCCAACATTTATTAAGTCCTTTCAGGGTTTACTTTTACAATGCTAGATTTGGTAGGTGTTTTAGGATAATTCTTTCTTTCTCCTTGTTCATAAATGCAATGCTATTTTTTTTTTCTTCTCAGCATTTTTATTGCTCAAGGGCCTTCAAATGACATAAGATCTGCAGAGTAGCCAGTAGGGGGGAGTGCTGGTCTCTACTAAATATTAATATACACACGCAAACACATATGTGTGCCCTTAACTTACCTACCCAGTTCCTACCTAAACATAACAAACACAGTTTAATGGTTATTAATAATACTTTCAGCCTATTTTCCCTCTCAACACTAAAATAAATATTATCTACGTCTTAGCAAACTCTACAACCGACAAAGAAGAGCCTCATAATTTATTTGTAATGATCATATTCAGGTTTACTAATTGTACAGACACTATTTTGCCAGTTTGCCTTTGAAAGTGGTGAAGCTTATATGTGCATGTCTGTCCAAAATCAGTTTTCTTGTCAGGGTGTCTGCAATCCAACCGGTAATAGAACAAAAATGTGTACACATGGACGAAAGATGTATTGAAGTCAAAAATTACAATCCCACTAATTACCACCAGCAACCATTTGATAGACTAAGGTATGCAGTATGGTATGCTACTTTTTTTTTGGTCTCCAGTCTCATTTTAATAACTACAGCAGTCTATACCACACTGTATGGTGTAAAGTACCATTATAAAATCATTGTAATTGTAACATATAAAATGTGACTTTCTAGTGCATATTCTTGAATCATATGTCAGTGATTTCAGTGATTATGTGGTGGGCACTGAGATGTTTTACAGCTCAGTACTGTGCCTGAAGTTATCCTAATGTGGAAGGAGACTGAACATCAAGTTGCTTCTGAGTAAATGGGTTTGTAATGTGCTGCTCTGCTGAAGGGTGTTAAAAACACAGATCACAGTAAAAGTACTGGACATTATGCACCCAGGTAAGACTACAAGTTCGGAGTGGTCTTGTTGATAAGCTTGGGTTTGACCCTAACTTATGATGACAAACTGTACATTTTATTAGCAGTTGTTTCAGATAAAGAACAAAAGCAACCAACAATACAGCTTCACTCAGCACCTAACCTTTATTGATTTTTGTAAATCGATTTGAATAAACATAGACCTCAGTTTGGGACCATATATTGGATTTAATTTTCTGCAACATGTAACAACCTATAGTTCAGTTTGAGTGGGCTATGATTCTAATTTTTAAATCCTCTTGTGAGCATGTTAATGGTGAATATTAGAACTAAAAATAAAAATAAAAAATCAGCTATTGGAAGTTGATTGTTGCAGAAAGATTTTGTATCTGTAGTTTTAAAAGTTTTAGATTCATTAAAAACCTAACCAGGGGCAATACTGCATTTTAGCCATTTGAAGCCATGTTTTTCATTTTGCAACTTTGTTGTACTGTCCTTTTCAAATAAAATTAGACTGAAATAAAATAAAATATATATATTTTTTCTAATTACAACAACAACTAAAAACAATAAAAAGCCTTTTTAAAACTGAATCATTTAAAGTAACCACTTTTAATTTCTCAACTAACAGATGTTTATTTTCCTGAAAAAAAAAAAAAATCATTTTTAGTATAACATAATTTAAAAACAGCTTGCCAACAGCATGATTTCATTTCTACATATATCCTGGCATGATGTTACGGACTGTGTTAGCCAAGAAGCTAAGCTATGCTACACAACAACGACAGGGCTAAGGACACTGGCTTTCAGAGGCAGTAGAACTGCAGGTCAAAAAGGGTGCAGGGCCTGTGACAGCAGCGCTCCACCATTCCCATCTGCTCCCCAAATGCTGTGCCCTCGTTTCCACCAACAGCTGATTCCCCATTACCTGTATTTGGACACAGCACACAATAGGAAAGACAATTAAAAACAAAGTCATCCAGCTGATTTTCAGATCACACACTCAAACAGAATAGAGCCACTTTGAGTGTCTTAAGTTACAGTAAGCTGCTCTGGAATGTGCTTATTTATTACTTGTTATTTAAAAAGGAGCATAAGCTCAATAATCTCACCTTGCACAGGGCTTTCATTGTTCTCAGGGCGGTAGTGAAAGCCTCTGTCTCCACACACAAGATAAAGAGCATCAACCAGATGAGCACCACACAGATGCTGTAAGGCAGTGGCTTGTGAGCTTGGGCATGACACAACCAGTAAGACCACAAGAGCAGCAGTTTGTATCCACAGTGTCGCCATGATAGAGAAGAGCTGGGCACAAAATGAATCAATCAAAAGAAGAGTAAGAAAAAGAAAAGGATAACAATAAGTGAAGGAAAAACAAACAAACTTGAGCAGCACTGAGCAGCTCAACTGGAATGCTCAGACACAAAACAAAAGATGATAAACGGAAAGAAGCAGACTTATTAATGAATAACATAGCTCATTTCATAAATAATAGATAACAATGAAAAAGATGGATGGCTAAAAATTAAAGGAGGGCACCTCACCTACACAGTTAGAAGAGATGGTGATGAAAGTTCCGATGAAGTGTAGATGTAGAGGAGCAGTAATACAGCTTCAGAGGCAGCTGGTGGGATGAAATGAAGGGATAATCTGCATTAATACCCCCAAGACTAGCTTGACACGCCTGTCATGTACGCATGCAAACAGATGAGTAGGTGTTAAAGTTGCCAGTCAGCAAATGATGCATGACAGTTTATTTCTGAGTGAGTGATTTACTGGATGCACTTTACAGCACTTAGTAAAACAAACTAAGCTAATGGTCTGACATGATCTGATTACCTTGCACTGAAAAATACTGATCACCATCCTTCTGTATACTCTCTGTTGAGCAGCAATTCCTGACAGCAGCTTATTCAAAATTATATACACACACACACACACACACATATATATATATATATATATATATATATATATATATATATATATATATACATACAGGCTGAGAATATTGGTTTTAAAAATGAACTCCCAGTTAAAATGCTGCTTTTTTTGCTAACTGTGGATTGCTCATATCAGAAGGCTTCAACACCTTAAAAAAGTCAATGGCAATGAAGAGCAAAGAGATTGAATTATGACAGAAAATTGAATTCTGATTGGCTCGAGGAAATGCATAACTCCTGATCAAATAATATATCTTTGACAAATTATGATTAGAATATTGCTACTACCTGCAGAGGTGATAATTATATCTGCCCAAGACCTTGAAATGCTCCATTAATATGTGATGTATAGACAGTACCTATAGGGTCATATGCAGTGGAGGATGACAGCAGAATGACTGTGTGGTTTTGGTCTCAGTCAGTGATCCATCATGCAGGTTACGGCAAAGAGCTGGATGGTAGCTTCAAGCTCTTCGTCGGACATGGATTTTATCATGCAGGCAGGAAAAAAACCTTTGTCAGAATATGTAATTGTTCAAACCAGTCTTCAGATTAAACACTGAATTATATCATGACAGGCATGGATGTTCCCAGTAACTTAAACATTTCTTTGAGTTTTGGAGGAAAAGCAAAACACCACACATCAGTGGCATGATAAATGTCAAAGCAGGCCTATCTTTTTTGTTCTCATTCAGGAATGGAACAGCATTCCTATGTCATGTGACACCTTCAGGCAGACAACTATAGAAATGCGTACCATTATATAAAATTTCAAACTCTGATCAATCTACAAAATACAAATGCAATAGACTAGTATAGTTCACATGGCTTAGTAAACTGGTTATTTTTAGATTTATATTTACTTTTCTTTCAATAACCTTTTACAGTAACTTTTTTACATTATTACTATAATCACACATAAAACCCAGGAAGATATTAAAATATTAAAACACATGATGTGTAACTCACAAAAATTCCACAGTAAATGTCCACAAGTAATTAGGTGCATCAACAGATGGACTTAAAGCTATTTTTTTTTTCTTCCTCTTCTTTTTCCTCTACTAATCACTATTATCTGGTATGCTTTTATTGCTGGATGTCTATGTCTAGGTGTCACTAAATCTGGGTGTAATTAGGTGTAATTTTAAATTTTCTTTCTTTCTTTATTATTTTTACAAGAATCTCCACATTTGTACAGACTCATAAAGGAGCATTTGGAAGCAGGACCACATTAGACTCATTTCACACTTACTGGGGATATACAGTACTACATCAATGTCTGTAAAAGTAGAAAATTGGATTGGGCCACAGACTTCTTTTTTTTTATTCCATTTCCTGCTTGTCATTTTAAAGAATGCAGGTTTGGTTTTTCACAGATAAGGGTATTTCATTCATCATTTATATTATATGGTGTGGTGTAAAAAATGTCAAAACCCCAACAAACCCCGCGGGGTGGATGGATGGATTGACACAATTTTGGAGCAAAACAGTATGGTACAGTACAAACAGTACAGTTTGTATTTTATTTTGTTTCTGTTGCTTATGCTAATTATTATATCATATATATATATATATATATATATATATCAGTCTTTGAAATTCAAAGACATTTAGAAATATAATTGTTCTGTTCTGTTGTAGTGGAACTGATGAAAGAAATAACCATAATATATTTTCAAAAATGACTAGTTTGTAGCAGTGCAAGATAACCAATAAGGAGCTTTAACTCTCTATTTTTTTTTTACTTTGCACTGTTTAAGAAAAAAAAAAAGCTGATAATGATTTCTTCATTCAAAACTCCATTCCGTTTCTTTGGACACAGCCAGTAGATTCATGAGACGTGCAGGGTGTAAGTCAAGTAGATTTTTCATTTTATTTGCAACCAAAGTGCTCTTAAGAGAGTTCTGCACATATCTATGAAAAGAAAAAGAAAAAAAATACAGTGCTATTGGAAAAGATTAAAATCAGATTGTTCATTATAACCTATGTTAATAAGAAGCACAAGTATATTAATGGCCACCCATGGGAAGAGAAGAGAAGAGATGTCATTACAGCCTAACAGAAATACAGTATGGAATGTGTTTAATTATGAAGGTAGTGCAGAGAGCTATTTTGCATAGTGCCCAAATTGTCATTCTACAAATCTGCAAGTTCCTTAATGTCTGAATCTTCAGTTCTTATTAGACAAAACCTTGACTTTAATGATTTTAATTCTTGCATGACAATCCTGGTTAGAAATAATGGCTTAAAAAATATCCATCACTTTAGTGGTAGTGAGGAATGAAAAGAGCCATAGGTCTGAGTGTGTCTGTCTCAAATGTATGATCCACAGGGAATAAATGTAGACATTTAGGAGAGAATTAAATTGCCTTCTGTTTTCAAGACCAATCGAGCATAAAACCCCTGATTCTAATGACTCACTGACTAACACAGACACTAGAACCATATACCATATAGCAAACCACTATAATTGATTTTTCTTATTTTGGTACTGCCATTCATATAACTTTTCTACGGTGCCTAAACAACTCAGGCCTGTTTTTGTTTCATTGCATGTTCACTCTAATAGATTTGAGAATCGTTCATATGGCTGTAGAACATGTAGTCATATACTGCTCTCTGTCTTATATAGGGGATCTTATTATCATATATGGAGTGATAGTTATTTTTAGATGGGAGTTCAGAGTGAGTCACATTACTCAACTTATTGGTCTCCACTGTTTCAGTGAAAAAAATAAAATAAAATCTGTTGCATTGCTGTGACTCTAAATTGCCAGTGGAAGACCCTCAGCATAAAAATAAACAAGAAACCAAAATGTTATAATGGTTATATTGTTGAATGTGCCAGTATATTACTATGTGTATACATTAATTTGCATGCTGATAAGCAGACCAGCTGCTCACAAGAAGCCGTAGACATGCAATTCTTTACATCAGCTACTTAAAAAAAAAAAAATTAGGAATAAGAATGAAATTCATTTTCAGAACAGTATTTGTTATTTATCGTAGTAGGAGTGCTATCTATATCTGTTTTTAGATATCGTAATATGGGTTAGCTGTATCGTATTAGAAGCCTAACCTGGGACAACTGATATGATATATAAAGGATGTAAATTTGTAAAAATAAAATTTAAATGATCTTTCGCCATCAAGTCAGCCTTTCAGAAGGTGTTTAAATAATTTGTTTTGGGGCTTCGACAAAAACAAATTATTTATGACAGCTTTTTTTTACCTATTTTTAGATAATTACTTCTCTGAAAATGATGGCAATGTTTTTTTTTTGTTTGTTTTAATAAGCAACATTGACCTATGAATCATTCAACCATAGAAAAAAATAAGGAAAAAGAAAAAAGTTAAGGGCTACCAAGTGTTGTGTCTACATAACAGAAGACTATCAATTAACACATTTAAAATTGTACCTTGAGGCACTGTGTTGCCAGTGACATGCTGCAAAGACACAATGTGTGCCCATAACACTGTTAGACAGGCATAAAACAGTTTTTTGCGCTAACAAGATTTCGAAAGAGCTATTAGCTGAAAACTTGACATGTCTTAGTATGATGTGCAGTATCCTTGAGTAAAACAGACAGGTGGAGGACAAAGAAAGAAGCAGCAGGTATAAATAATTATCTATAGCAGATGTGCTATATCTGAAAGATGTAGTCTTTGAGATAAAAAATTATAATAATCCAACAAAAACACTGAATCTGGGAGAGACGTCATCCTTCACTTGATCCTGTATACTAACTTTTAAACAAGACTTTTTTTGTAAATGTAACGGAAGAAATTAAAACTAAATACTTCACTGAACACTGTTGCTTTTAAAAAAATATGTCTCAACAATTTAAAAGTTTAAAAGTATTTTCTTTTTCAAATATTTGAAAAACACTGTTTCACTCTTTGCAATCCTTGGGTTTAAGTGCCTGTTAATGCTTGAATAGTTTTAGGTCAGTGATTTTGCAAATCAAAGACGGAACCAGAGAAATGAAAATGCATCCAATTTTGGATTAAAAATGAACAAACAAAAAAAACTAAAAACCTTTGGGCTTTGACTCAAGACTCATGACAGTTTTCCAAATTATTTTAAGTTTTTCTAACTCTTTGTGGTCTTTTTTTCTTAAATGAATAAACCTTTTTTTATTTTCTATTGGTTTAAACACACCACAGACAAACCCTTTAACTATTGTCTATTGTGTGTAAAAGAGGACTTGACACAACTGGAACCTCCTGGTCCAATTCAAGCTGCAGTGTGGATGAGCAATACTTCACTCGTGACTTGCTTGCATAAACAAGAAGAGCACTCAAGAGATCAGTCAAGAGAAAAGCAAACAGCTGACAGCAGTAAAGACCATGGCAGATGGAACAAGTCTAAATAACACATTTTATGTGACACATTTTAGTTATGGTACACTTTGGCTTTTTTGTCTAATTCTGTATACAATACACTCAAAATAACTGTTAGCTTTTTATTAAGTTGGCAAAAGAGTGGAAATTGCTGGTAAAAAGTAATTCAAGGCAAAACGTGTGGTGCAAAGACTGCAAAGAGTGACTTAAAATGTTGCTATCCTTCTGACAAAAACTCTCCTTTTATCTCCAAAGATTAAACATTTTTTTTCTGTTGATTTTTGTGCTTTAAAAAATAGTTTATCTTCACTAAATAGTGCAGGAGAATTAGTAAATCATTCATACTACCCTGTGAAGTTAATCTCTAAACCTTCAAGAGAAAAAAAAGGCCAGTATGATAATTAAAAAAGCTGATATTTCTAACTGTTTCTGAAAAGGAGAAGCGATTTTAAATCTGTTACCTTGTAAGTTATTAGATTGCTGGAACAGTCAGTTTTGTTTAGAAGCCAGGACAGATGATTGAAAAGCCACCTGCGTTGAGTTGGAGGGTAACTGCTTACTAATTTCAGGATTTATTTGCTGCGCAGACAGAGTTGGTAGGCCAAAAGGACAGCTGACCTCTGTGCTCAAATAAAGGGTGCAACACAAAAGGCTGCCTGTTTACTGTTAGTGCAAATAGGTACAAGTGTACGAGGACACATTGTTAGATAAACGCACACACAAACATATTTGTGGTCACAGGCCTGCTCATACAAATATTGGAAAAAGTAAACCGAGGACATGCTGCTGAATGCCTGATTGTACAGATGTCAAAATTATTGGCTTTTCGCCTTAGTTTTATCTGTTTGCACAGTGACACAACAAACAGAACCTTTCACACAAACAGAACCTTTGTCTCCATGACTTTGGAAGACATGCCACTGAGTTGCACTGACTGTTACTTCCTAAACCTTACTCTAATGTAAATCCAACTTTACCTTTACCCTAAAAACAAACACACTACTCTCTAAACATGAACTTGGAGTAACATTCACATCTATAAATACAACCAATAATCAAAGCATTTAGTCTCAGTGTTTTTATTATATTTGCAAACCAAGTTGGTTCTCCATCCCAAAAACTTCAGGATGTAGCAGCACAACTTAAGAAAAAGCTTAATTCCTTCAGTTCTTCACTTTACAACCTAACATGGTCAGTACTAATCACACTTTGTAAACGACATGAGAATATGCTGAATAGTTCAATCAGGGATAGCCAAACAAGCAGACAGATATCTTTATTTAAGGGGGAAAAAATCCCTCTATTTCAAGTTCATAATTTAGCTAACAGTGGAGATAGCCCATAGGTATACAAAAATATGATACATATGTTGCATAGCCACAGACAATTCCCAGTCCTCCCAACAGTAATTATAACAGCATAATAGGTCCCAGAAGACTTCCTGAAATAAGTAGCTGGAACTCACAGTGTAAACAGAAGAATCACTAGCCATAAAGTGTTGAAATGATCAGTGTGATGACAAAAATAGAACTTTAAATTTAAGATCAAGCAACATAGCAAATCATAGTCAAATCAGAGAAAACAACAGTCAAAAGCTGAATTCACCTTAACCAGTGAGTGAATTGTTATCTTTAAATTTGAAGCAGTATTAAAGGAATATTGTTGCAAATTTTAATCAGTTTCTCTTGACAAACTATAATAACATTTTGTTTTGGTATATCATTTCATGTCTGTTATTTACTATTATTTTTTCTTTCCATCAGTTTGTTTTATTCTTTTTTCTTTTTCTAACTTGGTGAGATTTGCTCCTATTGGATAAGTTCAGAACCAGATGGTGCGTTTTAAGGCTCAGACTGGCACTCTATCTGATTTGTTCTTATCTGGCTGTGAACTGCCTCATGTGCTGCTGAAAATTTCTGGTCCAGTGGTTCATGTCTGTTTATGCATAGCACAAGGGACCTTTGGGAATAAGGCTTCAACTCTGCTACACGGAGGACAAGCTACCCACCTCGGATGCTCATTGAAGCAAAGTTTATGTTGTAAACACATATTAGAAAATGAAAGCAAAATGATACCAATATTTTGTACCATATCACATCAACAAATTTGTATGTGCACATGTTGGAAATATTGCGGATGTACAGTATAAATAAATAAAAAGAAAATAAAGAGCAAATCATTTAAATGGACAATGTCAAGGATATCATACTCTACAACAGTGAGGAGTTCCTTCTGCAAACAGCTGTGGATGTTCACACCTTTCCTTTTGAGGTAGGAGAAGAAATGAGGGTGACAAAGATTCCTATGTTTCCACAAGTTCTGTTTTCATTAATAAACAATGCAATTCACAGCAATGTGGACATATGCACAGTCACTGGCAAAGCATTATGGGGGAGCCATAATGTTTAAATAGTCACTGTTGGTATATAGAAACATTGACAACCAAAAAATGAAAGGCAAGTGAGGCAAGTTCCTTACATGGTTGTGGACACGACTATTTGTGTTGCACTACACACATATCCCCTCACCAAATACAGGAAAGAGTACAAAACTAAAACTATTTACGTTAGAGAGGATAGAGCAGATGGTGAAAGGATATGAATGTTGAGCTTTTTATTGAGAGGTGCTTCTTGGACTCTCGTGTGGAAACTTTGTTTGATTTCCACATTCTTCTTCTTGTTATTATTTTTTTCTATTTCCAAATTTAGGCCATTATATATTGTTTATCACATCTTAACAAAAGGCAGACAATCATGTCATTATGTGTGTGCTTGTGTGTGTGCTTGTGTGTGTGTGTGTGTGTGTGTGTGTTTGTTCATTCATCTGTCAGAAACATATCTCATGAACTCCTCTGCTTGTCTGTCATCTAGTATATATTAAATGCCACTTTTAAAATAGGAAATAGGCTAGGCTCATGCATGGGAAAATACTCAATATTATTACAAAAAAAAGAAGCAACTTCTTTATTGCTTGATTATGAATGTCTGTGCTATACAGTAACAACAATTGTAATATTGTCTCACTCTAAAGGATTTTAGCAATAGACCTAATTTAATATTGTAGATGTTCAATTTATTTGTTTTTATAGTTAGCTGTTTGCTAAAGCTGCTTCAGGTTTTCAAAGTCTGTTAATCCAATTGTGACTTTGACAGAAAAGAGCTTTCTGCATTTTCACTTCAATTTATCATTTGTTTACTCATGTCTTTGATTTTCTATAAATTCATAGTAGGCCAGTAGGTGACACTGTTCTCTGTAAAGATCTTTGACTTTGTAGCATGACTTTCACTGTTTTTTTTTGTTTTTTTTTTCTTCTCCTCCTTCTTAAATATTCGGTGGATAGGGAGGCAGTGACAGATGAGCACAACGAAAAAAAAGGGAGTGTTTACCTACAGGACACTGATTGTCTTTTAACATGATTTAAGAAATGTAACTCTTTGTCAAGGACAATGCCAGCCCATTTACTCCAAAACCGATGTCATGTTTGTGTCTCTGAGAAGATGTGTATGTCTATATCTGTGCCTGTGCACTTTTTTTTTCTATAATGTGCAGCACTCACATAAATTCAATTTTATCTCAGTTTGCTAAGGTGCACAGTGCCTCAAAACTATTCATACTCATGAATCAAAGATAATGAAAGTGACCGATCTATTGTGATTGCAGGTAGAAAATTAGTTGACCTTAAAATGTCCTTCAGAAACAGGACTCTTTACAGAGGAGTGTAGGTATTTGTCTTATGTTAAAGGGAATGGAGACACAAGTCTACAGAGTTTGTTGTAAAGATCACACTGTGGGGGCTAACCTGCATATACTACTTTTGTACTTATTTTGTGCACTAAAAGAGTGCAGAATGTTCAGTGTGTGTATATAAGACATGATAGATAAATAAATGATAACAAAGAAAAAAACATTTAGTTTTTCAGGTTAAACATAAAAGAGTGACTTCTAAGTTTAATACTGAAAGGTAAAAAAAAAATGCATTATGTTGTATTAATAAGATTCATAATACTTAAAAAACAAGTAAGATTTCAGGATAGTGTTTTTGTTGTCTCAAATTCTTTCCATTCACTTTCTTTCTACTGTGTTAAACCTCCTTTCATAAGCCCTATCTCTCAAGAAAAATCCAAAGTCACCGTTTTCTCCTTCCTTCTCCCTACATTTTGCAAATTTATAGAGTTAAGGGCATCTAACTTTTGAGATACTTCAGAGAAAGAAGAATGGCCTGTGGTTAAAAATAATTTTATCATTACTGTTTTTTTTTTCAGTAATGATATTTAGCTGATACAAAAATTAAACTAATGTCAACTTTGATGTATTCTAACATATGACTGGTTTATTCTTAACAGGCAAATAGAATAGTAAAAAAAAAAAAAAAAAAAATGTGATTTTTGTTAAAAAAAATTCAAATGAATGGTACATTTGGTGTTATTATTGCTCTTCCAAAGCAAACATGAAAAAATAATGTTGTTTGTCAAAATTTCTTGCAAACTAGATAGTTTATATACTAGATAGTTTCATAGTGCATCCATGAGCATATTTAAACTGTCTGTTTATATTAGTAAAAAAAAGGCTACATTTTGGCCTATTGGCTACTTGAGAAAGTAAATCCTATCTGATAGCAAAATATGTTAAGGAATGCTAATTTTGACTTCAAATTAAGGGCAAATAAATAGGGGTAGTGGTAGAGTATGGCTAATAAAAAAATGGGAGTTGGTCATCTTTTATCTCATCTTTTTCTTTTACTTGCACATATTTTTCACCTTTGTTCTTTTATACTTGTTTTCTGCTTGCACACTTATTTACAACTTCTTTTACTCCCTATGATAGGCAATATTTTTCCCCATTGTCCCTCCATTACCAGCTGAAGGTCATGTAATTGGGCCACTGGAAGACCAATGGAATTCCAATTTCGGAATAAGTCCATTAGACACTGTGAGAACAACCTATACCCTCTGCTGACACGTTTACACACGCGAGGCTCATTCAGCACCAATCATTATACTTCTCTCACATAGTTCTGTCTCGATTGCCGTCATTCTCCCACTTGTAGTCATTCCATCTGCCATTCACTCACACAGTCACTCCATCTGTTCTTTTCTCTGTCTCATTGATTGCTACACTCATTAGCTTCTTACTCACAGTTACCCAGAAGTAGAGAATGCCATTGCTTGGTGATGCACAAATCTGAACAAGGACACATACTGTGGACAATTTATAAGGTTTTAAAAAAGTATAATATCTGTATATATGTATTAATTTTGGCTGGTCATTCTCATATGTCATCACCATCCTTTTTTTCTTTCTGTTTGTCTGTTTATGTTTCGTGTGTGTATACTAGAAAAGACCTGAAGTCAATTTACAGATAAATTAGAAGCACTTGGAGAACACAAACCTCTGTCAAGACGCATTAACAGTGTGATGTTATAATGGAAATGATCAATGATAATATCATCAGCATGTGATGTCATTACTGTATGATGAGGAACTTTGAGAGCACAAGCATCTACCTAGCCCAGAGGATCATTAAAAAAAACTGTAGGAGCCAGATCATGACCAAACTTTTATCATTTGTTCTTTGTGACAACCGCAACAGTTCCTGAAAATTTCATAAAAATCCATTCATTCAACATATAACCTCCATGGCAGAGGTAAATGATATGAAGTACTGGCAGGTGGATGTAGTACAAGAAGGATAGTCAGAATGAGCTGCTATTTTTTATGCTTTAAATATATTAATGTATGTTACTGTGCAGCTGCAGCATCAAGACATTACAAAACAAACATTACATTGAAATAAACATTTTCCTTACTATTTAGCAAACAAGGAGAAAGCCTTTTTATGTGGCTAAAACTTGTATAATGAAATGGAAAAAAAGTTGAGATTTGGGCAAAAGATGCTGAGATACATACATGAAACCTAACTTTTCTGCTTTCAAAATGTTAAAATAAATCTCCTCAGAGAATGACTCATCTTTGGAAGTAAGAACATTGCGATCTAGTGTTTTGACAGCTGAGAATATCCAGACACAACTGGAAGGTTATCCTGCTGAGTCAGGGGAGATGGTGCAGAACAACACCCCTAAAAATTTATTTGTCTTTCTTTTATTGTATGTTTGTTCTTGTTGAGTTTGGTTTTAACACAATTGTTTATTTACAAATGTTTCATTACATCTCCCTCCTGGTTTTAATTTTGACCATATTTCATGTAAATGGAATTATTATGTACATGTTTGAACTTCAGTCATCCAGTCATAACTGAAGATTTGTCAGTCTTTTTCATTGTAGTCCATGACATAAAAACTTTCAAGACTCATATTTTTTTTAACTTTTCAGTTTGTTTATAAAGCAGAAAAGAAGTGCATTACTGGGAGAAAAAAAAAAATATATTATTATTATTATTATTATTATTATTATTATTATTATTATTAATACTACTACTACTACTACTACTACTACTACTACTACTACTACTACTACTACTAATAATAATAATAATAATAATAATAATTTTTATCCCAAGCTATTTAATTAGCAAGGTGGTAATGGAAAGGAATTAATAAAAACAAGCCTAGCTGATAAGATTAATAGGAATGTTACAGTTGGAAGACATGCCTAATTCAAGCTTGTTACAATCAACATACTAATTAAAAAAGGAATCAATAGACACTGTTTTGAGGAGCAAGAATACCAATTGGCATTCTGTAGGTAAAGAGTAAATGTAATTAAGGTAAAACTCTAACTCTACATAAATGCTTGAACTGTTGATGTTTTTTTCTTTATTTTATTGAAAAGAAGCATCGAACTCAAACTGTTCTTTTCTGGACAACATACAGAGAATCCTTCTGGCACAAAAAACACTTTGTCTGCAGCATGACACATTGTTAAAATGAAATTCATGTCAACAGTCTTTACACTGAGAGCACTTCTGAATTAGTGTCAACTCTCAAAGGCTTTTAAATTGCCTTGGCCCCTAAAATGAATACCAAAGGAGCTATGCATGCCTTACACCAGCTTAGCATTAGGAAGGGTCTCCAGATAACTTGTCCTTAAATTTACAATGCTGAATGACAGTGCTATCTGATCAAAGACTCTTGAAAAATTTTAGTTGTACCCACACTTATTAATACAGTTAACCTCTGGGTTAAGGCTTTAGTTCAAAGAAATTGATAGGGAGAGAAAATACAAGGGGGAGGACGACAAAAATGCTTTGTTTATGTGAAATGGGAAAGAAGGAAACCATTGTATTACTGTGGGTTCTTACATGGTTAAAAGGGAAACAGTAGGAAATGAAAGTAAGGAAGAAAAAACAACAACAACAGCAACAACAAAAAGACAAGACACAAAGAACAATTACAAAATTGTATGGCCAGCATTCTTGTTGCAGAAAAAAATGAGAACAGTAACACAGATATATATCCTAAGCCCCAATCCACTGGAGCATGTAACACCTTGGCATCTCCCTCAACTAGAAATTTGACAACAAAGTTAGGGACAAACCATTTTTATTCACACAACTCCTCTCGACATGGCTTGTGAAACACCAAGTGGCTTGTCATGTTGTATTTTCTCAGAGGCTGCTAGAAAAATAATTACTCCCTAAAAACACATCAAGCTTCCAGGCTAAATGGGATCCTTGAAGCTTTAAACAAGTTAAAAGGACTTTTGCCACTCTCCTGGGTCCTACCAAAAAAATGCTTTCTAAGCTTCTTATTAGTGTCCAATCTAGGGAGACATTCTTTTTGCAATGATGGTGAAATACAGGATTTCTAACATTAGGTGGATTTTCAAGCACTGTTTTGCTTCTGTTTAAAACTTTAAAGCCAAGTTCTCAAATGTTTCCACATGTTGCTCAGTGATGCTTGGGAATTCTCTTCCTAAAAGGTACTGTTAGGATCTATGCTTTTTGTGTTCTTTTTGGGAATCTTTATGTCAGTTTTGTGGTCATGTTTCCCCTCATGTTCCTGTAGCTCTGTTTATCCTTGTTCTTAGTTTACTCCCTGTTTTTGGTTCTTACAGTATGTAGTTCTTATGTAGCCATGTGTCCTCTGTGTCATTATTCACCTGCCCTCAGTGGTTTTCCCTGTAAGTCTGCCACTTTCATCTGAACCTGTTTCGGGTTATTAATCACTCACCTGCTCCAACTTCTTCGTCAGCTGCCTTTACATGTAGTCTTGTCCATCTTCTCATCAGTGGTTCATTGTTGCATAAATAAATAAATAAACAAATAAATAAATAAAAGTGGAAAAGCATTGGTCTGCAACAGTACATATTTCATTTACAGCTTGTGGTGGAGATAAAAACAGAACAAAAACAACTATGGGTCCAGCTGAAATAAACATACCCAGAGAAAGAAAACTGTCATGATTGGCATCTCTGTTGTCTATAATCTTACATAATCAAATCTGAATACAATGAAAATCACCAGAATGTTTGCAACATTATGCTATCAACAAAGAGAATAGCATGCAATTATAACTGTCAAAGCTTTAGTCAGTTTCTCTCTTTTGTAAGATCATTAATAAACTTGATTGTTGTGGTTATACTGGAACCGAGGCCAGTAATTATTTTTTTAGCTAAATGTTTTTTTGTTTTTTCCGGGTTGATTTCATGTTTAGGAATGAATATTTTCTCCAAATTGATGACATTTTCAGTTTTTGCTGTCAGTTTTACTTTCTTGACTTGAAGTTTACCACATATGCAGTTCTTTTCCTGCCAGAACAGAAATTCATTGATACAATTGCGTCACTGTGACTTTCATTTGGTAGCCAGCTTTGAGTTGAAACAGGTGCAGCAGCTGGCAACAGTGTGAGAAGACCAAACCCTCTTACTACTTCCAGCTGGCTTTCCAATAACACCCATCCATTGTGTCCCCTCAAAACACCCCCATGGTTTGGATATTTAGCTCTTCCTTTTTCCTGACATGTTTCTATAAAACTTTCTCTTTTCATGGTTAACCCCTGTACAGTCCCGGAGTTTTTCATTGGCTTCCTACTTCTGGACATTAATATCTCATTTTCACTGCCTTCTTCCTTCCCATGAGTTTAACACTGCCAAGTCTATCATCACTTGGTTGTTCAGGCCTTGTTTACTAAACAAGGACAAACACTAACCTGAGTCCAGTTCCACTCAAAGATTAAGGTAACAAAGAAAAATAAGTTTATGATATTTTGCATAATAGTATCAGTAAGTTGGCAATATGTACACTACATAACTAATAGCTTTCATTAGACATGCATACACATTCTGTCAATCATGTAGAGTATTTTTATACTCAAGACTGGAAATTATTTAAAAAAAAATAGTTAAAGTCACCTCACTTTTGTCTTTAAAACCAAAATCACAAAAAAATTTTTTTTTCCACTTTCTTCATCTTGGCTGCCACTTCCTCACATCCCTCCAATTGACCTTTGAAGCAAAAAAACAAAAAACAAACTGGAATTCAAACAAGTGAAGCATTTCCTCTTCTGACAGTCTTTGAGCCTTGGCTTCCAGGCACTGGTCAGGTGTGAAATAATTGTTGCTGAAGCAGAACTCTGTCTTTTTCTATCTTCGGTTTGTGTGATATCTTCCATCATGTCCGTGTGGCTGCAGGACTTTGTGTTTGTTTTGTGTTTAAAATATATTTCAAAGTCATTTATTGTTTTTACTTGAAAAGAACACATTTGAATGAGGCTGACATCTTGTGAGTTTCTCCAGAGTATGCATTAGTGCCTGATCTCACAGTCTCATTTCTAAAGAAATAGATATTTGCCTGTGTGTGAACATCAGCTTTTTATGACTAATCCGATATGGCATTAATAGGGTACTACCCATGAGAATGTTTTGCATCAATACAAAACAAAAAATAAATAAATAAATCAGAAAAATCTTTGACCTAAGGGATTATAGATTCAACATGTACCCTTTTAAACACTGAAGTAAAAGTAGAGAGCAATCAAACAAGGAAAAATATATCAATATAGATATACTAGAATAGGGACAATGAAGCCCAGACTTACAGCAGAATGGGAGATTTAACTGTAGTGCACCACTGGACTGCCAAGAACAGTGTCTGTATCTGTAAATTGCTTGTGGGACTTGGGGACCATTAGGCAGGAAAGAGGTGTAGCAGAATGATCACATTTACAACAGTGTCAGTTTGGTATTAAGTGATCAGGATAAACTTTGCATGCTAGTTTAATGTCATCATGCGAAAAATAGTTTTTGGCGCTGCACTAACACTTGAGTTTTCTGAAATAATTTATTTTTGCCAGGTGAAATGTTTGAACAATCATTTTATTTACTAAATTAAAACAATAATATTTAATACAAGTGGTTAAGTAACGAGTGTTAAATTAGATTTTTCTGTACTTTGTATCATTTATCATTTGCACAATTTATTTCAGCTACATATACAAGAACTTTTAGGGTACGCTTGACAACAAGCCTTTACTATCAGTTCCAGTCTAAAAGCAAATTAAGTTTAGTTTGAGAGTGTGGGGTGTTGCAATCTCCTGCTGATAGAGGTTTAAAGAGAAAAGGGATTGATTTATAAATATTTAGTCAGTGACATGAATACTTACAGAGGTCTACAGCTGTTGTAAATTGTCTTTTCTAGAATGGCAACTCCAGTGCACTGCTAGAAAAATAAGAAAGAGCGGCAACTTTTTTATTCAACACTGGCTCAATGTTGGTCTTTAGTTGGTTTTCATAAAGTGCACAATATATACATTGTCTTGATAATAAAGATGAATTTGAAGCAACATTTTACAGCATTTAGATCAATGATGCTATTGTAGCATGATTTATAAAGCTGGACTTTACTTTATAAGAAAAAAAAAATACATCTCACTGGACCCAAAAGTCTGTCTGTTGGACTGTGTATATTTTTAGTAATATAGTAAATATTTCCCTGTGGGCAAAGACTAACAATCCAATTACTGCATCAATATGAGCTCACTAATTCATCAAAGTTAGATGTTTTTTTCTTCTTCAAGAGATTGATGAATTTCCCTTCACATGAGCCTTAATTAATCACCCAAAGACATTTTTTTTTCTTGTTTCATAAGGTTGCATCGTCTCTTAAAGAGTCCCTCACCACCCAGTGTAAAAAAGATTTACATGATGTAATTAGTTTCCAGAGTGACTTTAACTTATTGGCTAATATATACCCTTGGGATAAATTTGAGTCCTGGTAGTCCAAGTTTTATGCTATCACTTGATATACCAGCATAATTAGAAAGAAAAAGATGTAGTCACTGAAATACTCTGTGAATACATATGTTCTATAAATTTATAAAATTACTCAGAAAACATGACAAACCTGCTTGCAGACTTTGTCCTATTCTGCTCCCTGTTTTCAATGTACCACTCATGCAGTATGCGACACATTACAAAAAGTGGGATGTGCACAGCCAGCCAAAACAACCAACCTGTATAATAAGCACTATATCAATTGTGGTGCTTTGAAACAGCTTTGTATTAATAGCCACAAGAAGCTAATGCAATAAAAACAAATTTTGTGACTGCATCTTTTTTTAGAAGTCTAATAGAAGTCTATTAAAAATGTCATCTTATGTTGTTTGTATCAGTGCTGTGAGGTTGAGATTTCTTCCTGTTGAGTGATATAAAACTTTTGTGACTTCAGCCCATACTAAAGATAAATCACTTCTTTTAAAGTAGAAGATTACATCTGTTGGTAAACATCATTTTAAAAACAGACAAGCATATATATATATATATATATATATATATATATATATATATATATAAATATGACAGTGTTTTTCACTCATTCATAGTGTAGAACTGTACTGATATTATAAACATCTGCTGATCCAGTCAGAAGCATTTGCTGTCATTGTGAATATACCTGTTTTGTTACTGCTAACAAAACAACCCCTGATGGATGTGACAGATCTGATTTAAATCCATCCATGGGTTCCTTAAGTAGTTCCCCACCTCAGCCCTCAGAGAAAAGCAACTATTCCCCCTTTGCATTTCAAGTGCTGAAAAAAAAGAAAGTATAATGCTAAATATTTCTGTAGTCATAACCCATGAATGTGGGCTCTGATTCAATTTTCTGACAATTCACATGAGGGATTTACTCTGTAAGACATTGTATTGAAAGCCTTTCTCCTGACTTCTTATTCCAGTCTTCTTTGGCACTCCAAAAAAAAAAAAAAAACACAGAATCTTGCCAACATTGTATTGCGATTGAAGCAAAACACCAAAACGGGAGGATTAGTTAACAGATCAACTGGTTCTTAAGAATTTTCCTGTTTTGAGACACATGAAAATACTCTACAAAATACTTTAATTTCTTATCCTGTTTCCTGATTTGTATCTGTGCTTGGATATATTGACCTGGCTTATGTCTACAGGAAATATAAATCTCCTATCATAAACAGGAGAGATAATGGAAGCTAAGAACAATTATTTTAAATATTTCAGTTTGGGATCTTGATTTGGAATAACAGACAAGCCTTCTACATAAAAATAGGGCAACAACACTGACACTGCAACTTGCTCAATAATAATAATAATAATAAAAACCCATAGATGTTTCTATTTTAAATATACAAACACATTCCTGTGACAAGTAATTCCTTTCTAACATTTAGTACCATATGCTGTTTCACTGGCTGTACCTACTGTTTAATTTTTAGCACCTGGCCAGGATTACTAACACCTGTTCTTTATTTGAAAACACCTGTGTGTTTTTATTGTTTATATTTTAAATTATATAATATATTGGCTGGTGAGGATTTTAGACACTTCTTTAGAGGAAAAATGAGACAAAAAATAGCATTTATTATTAAAGGGGAAAATGGACTTTTTGAAGACTTATAACCCATGAAATCACATCCAAATTTTGTTTATTTATTTTTCTTTTTTCTTTTCATTCCTGCCTCATCATTTGCTGTCTTGTCTTCACACCTGTTCCTCATTTACCCTAATTAGCCACTCAGTACAAAGTGAGCCCTGCAGGTTTAATCACGTAGCCAGATCATTTTCTGTATCTTATAGGCTGTTGAAATGAGTTTCTTGTACCATTACTTATTGTGGTGTGCTAGGCTAGATGAATTTGGTTCACTTTTAGCTGCAAATTAACAGACTCTCTACATTCATGTGATTAGTCTGATTAAAAGTTGTTACAATAAAGTGCTTCAATGGCTAGCTGATTGGAATAGTGGGTTGTGTTAAACTCAAATTGAGACAATAGCAAAGAATCATAAATTGAATAAAATGTAATTTTGTCCCATTAATGCTACAATCTGCATGCAACACATAGCCTTCAGTGATCTCAGTTTGTAGATCGGGGGAGAAACATATACACAGAGTCACTTTTGTATGTCAAGATATTTATGTTGGTGCCAATTTCTCAACAGAAATTGGAAAGATAAGAAGGGACATAAAATAAAAACAATACATATGGAACAGCATAGAAATAAACTAATGTTACATCAGGTTTGAGTACCCAGAGTAGACCCAGTCGAGGGGTGGGTGGAACTTGTTGAAGCACATCAAAGGGCAAGACACAAGGTACATCTTTAGATAAGTCACCTGTCAGAATTATGTATTCATTTTATAATCCATGAGGCTGCAAAGTCACACCTTGTCTGCTAAACTTGTCCTTTCTGGTAAGTATATGTTTTAATCCAGAGTGGTGTTCTAAAACCAAGAAAACTAATATATACATTTTTTTTAAAACAGTAAGGGTGTATTGATGAGTTAGTTTAGCAGATATCAATCATGGCATGCAGTCCATTTTAACTTTAATTACAATCTAGATCATTTTATTGTTTTATGATGATGATATGAATAAGATGAGTAAATAACAGTTTCAGTTTTTGCAAGTGAACATAAACTGCAAAAAGGATGACTATGGTGTTCTTCTCTGATCTTTCCAGACCAGCATGCAAAAGCACACATTGCCATATCAATGTGCAAAAACAAGGAACTGAGTTTGAGCACACAAACTATGGCTGATGGTTACCTACTGCCAGTAATGAGCTAAATGTAGGTACTCAGCAGGCACCGTCTGTGCTATGATACAATTGTTGCATGGGCCAGTTAAATGGCCAGTCATCAGTTGCCAAATGGCCCTGCGGAGGAGCCAAGAGGGGGTAGCTAACTGGCCGAGTGAGTGAATCATTCTCCACAGCCTCATTGTTTAATCAGAGCACACACAAACACATCCTGGGGGAGGGTGGGGGTGGATGTACAGTAAGATATTCATAATTTGTTTTTCACATTCAGCAACACAATCAACTTTTACAGGGTGGCAATGAACAGTTACTAAGAATTCACAGATTAAAAAAAAAGGTTTAAAACCAAATTGTCCACTGTATGAAATGTGTGGTAAATGAACTAGCCACATTTAAAACAAAACAAAACAGTATATTTTGGTGTCCTACACTTGTACCTGTAAATCAGGGGTAATAAAGTTTATTGAACCTTTTTAGATACACATAAGCATGAAGTCCTGAGCCAGTGATTTACCTTTTTGTTCTTTAAAGGCTTCAGAAACCAACCCTTTGTTTTTTAATACAGATTAAACAAATCAAACATTCTGAATCAGAGTGTTTTCAATCTTGTCAAGATCTGTTTTAGGTATCTGCAATTAGATTCAATGAATCTCTTGCCAATTTTGGAAATATAAATAGAGAGAAGAGGACAGTGAGAATTACACATAATAGGTTGGAAGGTTGATCCTAAATACTTGTAGCTTGCATGAGACTAACACTTAACATTATACTGTAAATCCAGGCTCCAATATTCACTCTGACACATAAATATATCAGGCCCGGCAAAGAAAGTTATTCCTGTTCAACTGGCTATAGGTGGCAACTGATCTAGATTTACAAAGCAATTGGGAAGCACTTTGGTTTAACCTTCATAGGACAGAATCAGAGCACAGTGAACAGTGAAATCTGCAGAGAATAAAATTGCTCTCACCTTGACAACCTTTCACAACTTGTACTCTGCCTGAGAATTAGAAAAAAAAATCTACAGAACCCCTATACACTTTAACATATGGATGGGCTGACAGCTCTAGAAAAGGAGCAGGTTAACTTTATTTATTAAACAAGTAACATGACCAGGACGGGAAAAGTGATATGTTAACTTTTCCTGTTTGTATGTGTTATATGTACCTGTAGATATATATGCACAGGTACATATAACACAGAAATGTTCATCATGGAGACTCATCCACCTATTTCAGTGTTAAAATGGGGGCAGTTCCAGTTCAAAACCAATTGTTGCATGTAACCTGTATCCCACTTTGTGTAAACAGATGTTCCCCACACTTCCTCTGGAGCTTCCAGCTGTGAGAGAATATCTTCAACAGAGGATATCCTGCTGTGTAACTTTTGTGTGAACAACAGAAGGGGAAAAAAAATCTGGACAAACAGACTCTCCTGAAAATCTTCAGTGTTCAAATGCAAAAACTGCTTTGGATAGGCTATGTTTTAACTTCTTGGGTGGAATAAGAAATAATGTTACAACTTAGTTTCTGTCACAAAGTTGTCCATAAAAAATAATAAAATAAATGAACAAATAAATAATAATAAAAAAAATAATAATAAAAAATACTCTAATTTGCAAACAGAGAACAAAATGACAAAACACACACAAAAAAATCCCCAGAATACCAAAAACAAACTGTGTTTGCCTGCATAAATATAATTTATTTAGTTTAATTTTTCATTTACACTGTGGTGTCAGTGAGTTTTGTTCTGAAGTGGAAGTGGAGCTATGTCAGACATCTCAAGACTTATAATTTAGTGCTAATGTGGCCTATGTGCCGTTGTCTTAGCTTTGACAGAGTGTCCAGTTTGTTAGGTTCCTTCTTCATTTGTTCTTGCAAGTCTCACTAGTAAATTAACATGTAATTATACAACATTTGTGCACAGCCAGTGCACCCTGCTGGATCCACCTGGCTTAAGCAGTCCGTGGTATTGACTTCACAGCACGTCTCTTCCTCTTTACATGCTATTTATAGGAACTGGAGGTCATGTTAAACAATGACCTCATCCACCAAGCATTGTGTGGGCTTTTATACTGTATACTGTACAAAAGTGAAGATGCCATCACTGATGTGGATTTTAAATAGGTTATATGCAATTTTCCGTCTGTGCTGAATACCTATAAATATTTGCCACACATTTTTAAAATTTAATCTGTGTGTTGAAATGTTTTTATGTTGTTGTTGTTGTTTTTTAGCCAAGGACATTTTCATTTAAGTATTAGGGTACTTGTGGTTGTCTATCCTAAACTGCAATGCAAATCTTTAGGCTAATAAAAATAGAAACTAGAAACTACTAGTTGATTATGAAATATATAAAAAAATAAATAAAATTTAAAAATGCAGCATTGCTTTTTGTGTTACCCTAGCATATAGTTTCTTAACAGAGGAGGTAACTAAACAGCAAATATGCAATAGAAGTCTATTGAATGCATACAGTAATCCTCTTGGCAATATTTTCAGCAAGTTTGTTTATCTTTTAGGTAGACTGTTAAATAATCAGCTTTATTTTTTTAACATCTTGTCAAAATCATTTCTTAGGTTTCTTGTTGTGATTCCTTCAGAGATAAACTAACACTTTTTTCCAGTAGAAATGTAAACAATGCCTTCAGTTTAGTTGTCTCATATCTTCACATATTGCTTTTGCTGCAGTTTGAACACTTTGATCAGAACATACTGTACATTTCTGTCTATTTCCTCCATTCGAGGAAAAATCTTTAACAATAAAACATACATACCTGGTTTCCAAACTGTTTTTTGTTTTGTTTTGTTTGTTTTTACAGTAGTGGATAGAAAAAAAAATGGTTTGTTGACTCCTCACTCTATTATTTTGTCACAAACAACAGCTTATATAGGGTTTGAATAAAACAAAATAAAATAAAACAGTTTAAGGAATAGTCATTGAATGCTTGGGGTCAGAACCTTGTGAAAGTTATTGCTATGTCTGTGAAATCTTCCTGTGCCCGTGTGGGCTTTTTCTTGAGCCCTGTGTCTGAAAGAGTATATTTTAGGCTGATTAGTGATTTACAAATTGACTGTGAATAATGTACAATTGTTTGCTTCTTTCTATAGACTTTGTGATGGACATAGTTTGCCCTGCCTCCCGCCCATTGCCTGTGTAAACTGTCAGAAGCTTAAAGTCCCTGTGACCCTGTAAGTAGGTATAACCACTAAAAGGAACAGGGGAAAGAGATTTCCACGTCCTGACCTTTAGATTAGAAATATCTTGAAATAGTAATCCCTCCAGCCTACATTTAATTAGACTTATTTGGTTCTTTGACCTCACAAGTGAATGTTTAGCCTAAAGCATAATTAGTTAAGGCTTTAGCAAAGTTTTTGGTCTCTCTAGAAAACAGTGCCAAGGCTTGTGTAATGTGTATCAAAATTAGCAAAAGAAAAAAAAATCAAATAAAGTTAAGCAGTGACATGTTGACCCTTTCTAATACGTGTGCCTGCTGCTTGTGTATTTTCCCTCATTAGGGAATATATAAATATATACCCCTCTACATGCACCTTTCTTCTGTGGTGTGCTTTGTGAGGAATGACCTATTTACACAATCTGTATGCAGTAGTCTTCCATGCTTGGATGGCAGCGCATATATCAAATGAAACACGCTGCAACAGCTATGCTTGTACAATAAATGTTTAACAACAAAGGGCATTTGATTAATATGCATGACTACAAGGGTCCAATAAAGAAAAGAAAAAGAGCTGAACTGAAAAGACTATTACATCTTTTATTTTTTGGATGCATGTATTCATTTTTTCTGGTCAATGTTGCTCATTATTGATAAATAGTAATTGGCTTTGGTTATTAGCATTCATTTATTAGGGGACATATTAAATGAGCACATCTCTAATTTGGAAAAAAAAAAGTATTTTGGTCGGTTCAGCTTAATGTTAAAAGACCAAAAGAGTTTTACTGAAATATCTATTGCTATGAAAGTTCATAAGATACTTTTCTTTTTTTAATATGAGTATTAATTCTTAATAAAGAAGCTTTTTGATATGTAAAACACTGAAATAAGTGACCAGGCGATAAGCAGAAGATTTCAAAAGACTGTTGGCCAGCTGAAGGCAGATGGGGTGACTTCAATCTTGTGTTCTGTGTGGGATTAAACCCAAGAAATCCATTGTTACATAACTTTAAAGACAATGGATGTATGAATGGATTGTGAATGTGAATCTTGAATGTGAGAAGATGATGCTGAAAGAGGGTGTTGAAAAGATTCAACAAAGCAGGAGTAGAATCAATCTCTTGTTGAAAATGCTCTGAAAGTTACATTTCTCCAACACTGATCACAACAGACCTGTTTGCATTTTTTATTGCAATGAGATGCATTAAAGGTTGTGTCAGTTAAATATCCACCCCACTTTTTGCTGCTGACTATCTTGGGCTAGCGTGTTGGGCCAGCAATTCAAGTAAAAAGCTACTATTATATACTGTAAATTAAGGACCATGTCTTAAACTCTGTTTGTGTTGCTGTACAAGCAAGACAAGACTTCATACCTTGTCACTACTCCGTCCTTCTCAGTAAGTTTAACTCATATCATCTGAATCCATGGATTAACTTTAATGTTTCTAAACTCATATAAGTGACAATCGCAGGTAAAAAAAAAAAAAAAGACTTTCGTTTGTAAATAACAATGCAAGTTGATGCACTACACTGTAATCAGTTTCAGTGGATTTGAGAAATTCAGCTGATTGGGTCGACAAGCAAGCCAGTGGCAAGTACACACATAAACATATGCACACACACACAAACAATTGCGTGTACACACTGGCTGACAGTATCTTTTCTCTAATCAGAATCTCAATTACTTTGCAAGCAGTGTCCTATTAGCATACATTTATCCTAATTATTAGGCATACTTGCTCACAAAAAAACAACAAAAAAAACTTGACACTCATTTTGGAGTTTTACGAGTTAAAAATAAAATAAAATAAAAATACATAGTGAAATATGGACTTTAGTGTTCCAATCTCATGTTGCCTTGCTGGCACAACCAAATCTATATCTATTCAAAAAATGTAAACATCAAACTGGCTTTCACTCACTGGAGATCTCAGATACAAATAAACAACCAAAAAACAAAAAAAAAGATGGGTCATAGATGTCGAGCTAAGACTTAATACTATTAGACTACTTAGTTATGACCTATCAGCTTGCATTTGTACATAAACACACACTGTACACACTTAGAAGAAGAGCTACTCTCATATAATCTTTATTTGCTTAAAGTACTGTTACTGACTTATCTATGTTTTTTGATAATTCCTAATCAATGATTCCCTCTTTAAAACAATGGAAACATAACATTTTGGCTGAACAATCTTTCCTTTAACACTGCAACACAAACTGTAAGGCCAGAGGGTGATGACCAAAGTGAGTGTTGTGGGTGAAAGATGAAAAGAAACAGTTTGTATTAGACCTTGGTATCTTTGTTAAAATGCCAGGACTGCCCACAGTTCCGTGTCATGACTCATGTCCTGGCATCCAGAAACACCAAAGCTCTGTTTCCACTCCACAGTGGCTCTGTTTCAAATCGCAGCATTACACTAAAAGACTATGCAAATTTGAATTAATCTTTGTTGCCTGGAGATGCAAATCTTTTTTTATTATTATTTAGCTGCCATGTATTGTTCTATTTATGATCATAAAAATCTAAACAAAACCATAAATGATTTAAAGCATGGCTTTTTTGGAGATTTTTTCAGGGCTTTTGGTAATTGCAAATTTGTTTAAACCAATATCATCATGGGAGGTTCTGATTTGTCCCATATTTTCTTGTTATACAACGAGACACATAAAAAAAAAACTATTTTAAGTCACAGAAATGAAGATCCCTGCAACAGAAGGTGTACAGTCCCACAGAACTCTATCTTAACATTTTTATCTGTCTTTAAGAATATTTAAAGACAGATACTTCAGTCTGTCTGTTCCAGTATGTTTACAGCCAGTAAGGAAATTTGACAAAATTGGTGTCACACAAGTAATGGATTTTGATTTTTTTTTCCACTGGAGCACTTTAGAGTAATATGAAGAAGTTACCAATAAAAACATTTCAGTACAATTGGAATAATTTGTACATGGTCAAAAAACTTTACATTTTTTGATAGTGATGCAAATGTTATGACATACTTTCATTTAACAGGATTTAGTAAAGTACATAGATGTTTTTCTAGACAAGTATGCATTAACTTACATCCCTAACATTTTTTATATATTTTTTAAAAAAGTAATTTTGTTGTTTGAATTTGAGTTTCTCTTGTAAAATAGTTGGAAAAATAAGCACACAGATTCAGAACGGTCTACAATATTTATTGACAAAGTAGTAATTTTATATCTTTTATAGTAAAGACAAAGATTGATTTTTACAGGGCTTATCTTAAAGAAGGGAAGAGCTCGGTGTTTCATGGATTGTTCTTGTGAGTGGCACACAGCATTTCTCAGTGCGGAGGGTGTTGAGAGGGCAAGCGGGTTTGAAGCTGCTTGTAGAGAGGTCCAGGGCAGCAGGAGGCTAAGGCTTCTTCTGTGAGTATGTGCAAACATGCACTGTTACCAAGATGTGCCGTGTAGGCTTTTACAATATCAGTATTTCTTTACGCTCCAGGGGAGACTCTCCTGTCAACTAAAAACCTTCCATTTACAAAACCCTCTCCTTTCCGGTACAAAAGAACTCATTTTCAACCCATCTGAAAGCTTGTAGTTTGAAATAGTACAACTTATAATGAAAGAATTTCATTAGCATACATCAATCAATGAATTTCCAGTATATCTCACAGACAATATAATCATTCTGTACAATAATAGTTAGAAAATTGTATTTTTTTTACATAGAATATAGAAGTATAAAAATATATAAAACAACAAAAACAAAATGTGCTGTGAGTTAAAAAACAATATCCAAACTGTAGGACTTTGTTAGTGTGCGTCTGACAAACACTCAGTCTAAATGCACTTTCATACCTAAATGCACTGCAACATACTCCTTACACTCCGATGACTCTGATAGCTAAGGTGGACTTAGTGTCATAAAGTAAAATATTTCAGGTTTCTAAAATATGTCTATGTTAAAATGTCCTGTGCCAAAACTCTGTTGGTACAATCAGTATATAATACTGTAGGGTTTGTGTCAAGCACAGAAAATAAACAAAGCAAATGAAAAAAATCAAAATCTAATACAAGCTGAATTAGCTTATTAAATACAATTGATTTGGAATTGTTATCTGTGATAACTGCAGTGTGAATCGTCATAGCATCAGATGATTGAAGTGTGTCCTGATTTAGAGAGTATTGGCCTCTCTAAGACTTTGTGTATTTGAAAAAGATGGCATTCACAGAGATGTGTTTAGCTAATAATTGGTACCAAAACTCATCATACTTTTGCTGACATGTTACAGCAAAGACATGGTGCAAAAGAACCTACTACATTCATAAATACAGCTTTATATTTGAGCAAAAACAATGACTTGTACTGTGGTAAACAGAAAATAAAACAAAGCAAAACAAAAAAGCTAAAACCTTTGAAGTCATTTTTAAAATAGACTATTTACATTGTTTCACATCACCCTTTGCATTCTTGGCAATATACCATGAATGACATGAAAATCCCATTTTTTTTCTGATTTGTGTTTATTTACAGCAATAATATGTTCCAAATATATATATAATAATGTTATTCCAGGTATGTACATTTTCCTTTAGAATGGTTTGTTTGTATTGTTTTTAGGGTCATGGTTATTTTTGTTCTATTCAGTTGTTTTACGTTCTATTAATTCTGTCTTTATCACATTTTTCTAACAAACTGTAGGTGTTTCTACAGTTTTACAACCTGGTCCCCCACCAGCTTTCGGTTCCCACATGCAGCTTTTTTACAGTCTACATACACTTCCAGCTTTCAACATGCATTTTAGTCAAACTTACATTTTGCCCTTCTTGTCAAGTATTTTGTTTGTCAGCTTTATTGTTTTTCAGTGCATTTTCTTTCTTAATGTTTTTTTCTTATAAACTTTGTGTAAACTAGTGTTTAGTGACAATTTATGTGACTTTTAAACGTAAACCAAAAAAACATATTTTTCCATATGTATTGAGTACTGTGAATCCCACTTCATTTTACCGAAAGTTAAACTCTGTGAAAAAGTACATGATCCCAGATATCAGTTCCCCAAAAGACTTCTGGGTTATTTTTTTTTCATATAATCTGAACTGCAAAACAAGATATTTTGAAACAATATATAACAATATTAATGATAAAAAACATACCAGTTTAGTTTCTGTGTGCAGTTTTCAATGACAAGAAACAGGAAAGAAAATAAACACAATTTTGATTAATATACCATGAAACAAAAATTTTAAATTCACCTTTTTTTTTAGTCAAATTGTGCTTTAATATAACTTTCTTGGTTGTCAGGCTGTGCTTGTTAAAATGAACTTGCATTCATACATAAATGCCTCTCCGAAAAAATATTTTTTAGATGTTTTTTTTATTAAGATCATGATTCTTGTTTAAAATGTCAGGCATACGTTTCAGCCATGGTACCACACATACGCACACATCTCAAATAAATACAGAAACAAGAATAAAATAATAATAATAAAAAAGTTGCTATTGTACAGAATATCCAGATTGTCATAAATACATGTGTATACACAATATTTTAACAGCGGAGCACATTGTTTTAAGCATCAGCTCAATCTTTTATCAAAAATTATTTAACTAGGAGAAACAAACTGCCATATATTTTCATTCTTGTTTTAAGATAGCTCATTAAATCAAGAAGCTTCAAATATAAATATATTGTAACCTAAGCATTTTTTTTTGGTAATTTTTTTATAAGTATAACCTGTTGTTCAAGATAAGCACTGTTTAGATACAACTTCATACAAGTCTGTTAATATTTTAATATAAATCTGTTTTACGTTATTGGCTCAATTTATGGTAACAGAATATCTTTCACACTCTGATGTCTGATTTGCTTCTTATTGCACCACACTTTATTCATGCTGTCAGTGTGTTTAATCTCAGGAAACAAAGTACGTTTTCTTGTGAATTACAACCCTATCTTTTTTTTACATTCATATCTGGTTGTGCCTGAATCAAACAAACAAAAAAAGGGATATCAAAATGTATTTATTGACAAGTCCTCAAAAGCACCATGTATCCAACATATGATTAAGCCTTTATGGCTTTTTGGAGCTCTTTTGTTAAACCACTAAGAAAATTTACCTTGTAATTATACAGTTAAAAGCACAGTATCATAGTTTATTTGTAGCAAATTGAAGTTGAAATTATAGCCAAATTTCTTGTGGAAACAATACATGACTTAAAAGTATCAAATCTATGATAGTTTAAAAATAATTGTCAAAGAGGAGGAATCAAAAATGTGTCTTTAGAGACAAAGAATAATAACATATCTGTGTCACTGATTGGTATTAAACATGGATTTTTGTACTTTTATGCATCTGGGCTTTTCTGGTACCTTGCAGTTTTAGTTTTCCCCAAGAACATATAGAATATAAGATTCTTTTTTTTTTTTCTTTACAGTAAGCAAACTGAAAATTCAGTAGTGGTAAATAAATAACAAAAGCCACCCCACCCCCCAGCAAGCTTGGTCGACAAGCTTGTTGACCATGTTCTAAATGAAACCCTGGGCAGTTAGGACGTCAGTTATCGCTTTAATTCAAAACTAATTTTGTTAAAGTAGTAAACTAAGGAAATGCTTAGAAATTATTCATAGATTTCCCTCTATGTAGAAGAAAGAAATGTTGTTGCTCTACAAAACAGGAACACAAAATGTGAATTTCTCTAATTTTTGTTTTTTTCTTTTTACATGAAATTAGGAACATTAGCAATTAAAAGCCTTGGTTTACTGACATGAAGAATACTAAAAATCCTGTTGACCTGAAACTTGTTGCACCACTTTGAAACATTTTTAGTGATTTTATATTTTTAGGAACAGTGTAAACCCATAATTTTGTCTTAAAAAGTTTACATTATGGTAGTGGATTAAGTATAATATAGATCTGACCTATTTAAAAATAACAGAATGGCAAGCAAACCAAAAATAAGACACAAATCATAAAGTTCAAAAGTAATTACATAAAAACGTAAACAGTTATTCAGGAACAGGCACCTTATGTACTGTATATAATCTCTTTTCTATAAGGTTTTCATGTGGTAGCCAGCAGTTACTGAGTTCCAAGATATGATAGATCAAGTCCTGAATCCAGTCTAATATTACATCATCACATACATATAAACAAACCAGATACAAACAAGGAACTAACACGTTTTGATGTTTGTGCTTGCTCTCGCCAATGTCTTTTCTTTTTAGTTGACATAATAAAGCCAGTAAACAATGTTGAAAAAGGAAAAAACAGTTGGGAAGATCATTCTTGACCATTTGTCAATGGAGTTTACATCAGTCAAGTCTGGAATGGTGATTTTTAACTGTGAAGCCCGCCTCCGTAGCCGGCTCTTTTTTTGAGCCATATGGCGCTCCAGTGCATTTCGGCCAAAGTTGTGCCTTGCCAGGCCTGCTTTACGATATTGTAGATTTGAGCTGTCATATGTTAACATGGTGTTTCGTGGGTCATTGAGACCCAGAGCCAGCTCTGTAACACCCATGTCATTCTTGATATCCAGAGTGCCCAAGAGAATGTTTTCATGTGGATCCATCTGTCCAAGGAAAGAAGTCAAGTTTGTGTGGCGTAATAAACATTCTGAAAACCATTCAATGCTTTTTTTTTCTTTTCTTGTGAATATTCTCTTACAAATATATATTATAAGTTCTGTTAAAGAAATGAAGGGATGAAAAAGTGATCAATGGGATGGATTTAAGAATTACCTCTGAGTTCCAGTGTTTCAAACCTATATCATTGTAATAACTCACAAATTATAAATTTTCAAAGCTTTGTTCTAGTATCGCACTACCTGCTCATTGCTAAGCTCATTTCAAATACCAAGTAAACTGAATCTGTATTGTCAAAATCAATATAGTTTCATAGCAATGGTAATGCTATAAATATAAAAGGGCCAATTTTGTCTTACCTTATTCTTTTGATCACCAAGTCCAATTGCTGCATCATCCATAAAAATTGGTTCCCACATGGAGTCATGGCCAGCTAGCTCTCTTTGTTTCATTCTTGCATACAGAGTATCATCTCTGCCAACTACATTCCCCACAAGCCACTGCAAGCAGATTAAAGTGAAACAAAGTTGCACTGATTTAGTGGGAAGAGGGCTGATATGTTCATATAGATTATACAGTCATGTTCTATCCAAAAAAAAAAACAAACAGCTTTAGGTTCATGCATATTTCAAAGTATCCTGTACAGTTTCCACAGGTGTTCTCAAAATATTCTCAATTTCATTTCCCTTTTAAGCAGTTCCCATTTAGAGCCCTTGTTCATAATTTCCATCACAGTTCAACTTAAGATGTTTCATTTGCTTGTTATTTAACTTGTAAATAATTGATACCAAAATTTTGTCTGAGTGGCACTAAAAGGATCCGGAGCACCACTTGTGATATTTTATCACAATTTGAGAAACATGGAGCTACAACATGCAAAGAGAGAGACATTTATAGCATCTACAAATGAGGACTAAAACATGATATCACCTACTGTATATCTTGCAAAGGAAAGTAATATGTTTCATTTTCAAAGCTATAGCAACTGGTCTTTTTTCCCCAAAGTGCTTACATAATGTTGCTATTAGAAAAGGTCAGCATTCAACTTCATAATCAATTTCTATTTACATTTTAACAAAGCATTTCTACTTTGCTTTAAAAACAGTATGGTGCATATACAGATTGTAGATGTATCAGATTCGCTAACCTAACAGTATGTTACCTTGTTTGGATCCATCCTCATCTTTTCATTGTTTGCTGTTGCTGTCTTCTCAGCTGCTTTTTTCTGACGTTGTGGACCCTGGCCGAAGAAGATGTAATTCACCAGTGCATACTCCAACAAGGCCAGGAAGACAAACACAAAGCAGCCCATCAAGTACATGTCTATGGCCTTGACATATGGGATTTTGGGGAGGGTTTCTCTCAGATGGGTATTAATGGTTGTCATGGTAAGGACCGTGGTAATACCTGGTAAAGAGAGACCATTTCAGAGTGTAATTACAAACACAGTTATAATGGTATAACATTAACTTTGATTGTTTTTATTTGGAGGAAACATTTATTGAGAGAAATAAAAAGCTTTAGACAGTTTTCAAATCCAATGATAATTACTGCCTGATATCACTATATATATTGGGATTGTGTTTTAATCATGAATGTCAAACTTTGTCAGTAATACTTTGTCCCTTTTACAAACATTCACTTTATTATATCTATTTATGCATTTTGCATGCTTCCAATAGACAGCAAATGAAATTGCCCATATATTAATTATAGAAAGTATAGGAGACCTAATTCTAAATCTTATGTATTTTTTTGTGCATAATGAAAAAAAGATGTGCTTAGAACTCCAACAACACCCACAGAGCCTCCTACATGCACATGTTCATTCTATTATAAAAACAAAGTTTTTTAAGGCAAATGCAAGTAGCATTTTTTTCTTTAATGCACAATTATCACTGAAAAATAGCAGGTGACCACTGTTAAAAATCAAAAAGGCTGGCAATTTCCACTCACAGGTTTTGCAAGAGCCTGAAAGCACAGAATTTCTTGCACACGGGGACCATGTGGTTCAGCTATTACAGGTCAATTCTAATGCCTTGAAACCAGGTCAGAGTAAAGAAGTTCCTAAATCCTTTGTGGAAAAGGACATGGCTTGACAGTTTCCAACATTGTTGACCTTCCTTCATTATGGAGCATTACCCTTTTTTTTCACTGCATCCCACACAAACCTCACAGATCACTAAATGCAGCTCAGTCGTCAATCAGTGAAATTGCCTTGTCGACTAAACCAAGGCATGGATAGACTGTGGATAAAGCTAGCGGAATGGAGTTGGGTAAAAAAAAAAAGACAACAAGCTTCTGATAAACACAGAGAAGCTCTTCACAGTTTACATTTGTTTCAGATAAAAGGATTACAGAAGGCTCCAGAAACAAAGTGGAAATAAATTAATTAGGTTATTCACCTGAACATTTCTGTAAACTTGACACTTATATAACCTTATATAACCCATGATAATTCTAAAAGATGAGGAAAATTGTGTTGTGTATACTGTAGGATCAATTATAAGTTATAACTTTATAAGGAATGTGTTTAGTTGAAAATGACAAAACATGATAATTAGGACAATAATTAAGGTACAAACATGAAGACATTTCTTTTCACAGTTGTAACCTTGCTTTATCTTGAGTTTGAGTTTGTACTTTTTAAATCAAATATAATTGTTGGGTAAAAAAAAAATAAAGAAGAAATATATATATATATATATATATATATATATATATATATATATATATATTTTTTTTTTTTTCAGGACATGGCAACTCTAACAAAACTTTAAGACATTTCTAACTGATGTTCCTACCAATTATAACAATTGTATGTTCTCACCTAGAGCCACCCTGGCAGCAGAGGCATCATAGTTGATCCAGAAGGAGACCCATGAGAGGATGGTGATAAGGATAGAAGGCATGTATGTCTGCAGGATGAAATACCCAATATTTCTTTTTAGCTTAAAACTCAAGGACAAACGGGGATAAGAGCCTGTTGAAAAGAAGAGTGAGAACAGAGTACAAAATGATTAAAACCTCAAGGTTAACATCTTATTTTTGTATATTCACTGACCAGGCAAATATAAATGTATTAATTAGCAACTGGTCATTTAATCCTAATTAATGCAGTGATCAGCTTCTCATTTCATTACTGGATGATGAAGTCATTCTTGGAGATTTCATTACATCTAAATTATTTATTGCCACATATTCAAAAAGGTAGCTTTATTAGGGTTCACTTGTATGCTTGTGTCAACTGAATTTAAAATAAATTTACAGTAAGAGAAGCAGGATAAAATATCAGCTTCTACATTTTGTATTTCTTTATTTTTTATTGGCAAGCAGCTTTGGCACAGGCATAAAGGAGAACTAGATATTACTGAAAAATGCAGTTCATTTAAAAGCATGCACACAATATAAATTGGTTATGGGACAGGGAAAACTTTTTTTTAAATAAAAGCAAAATTCCAATAAACACTTTTAGTATCTTCCAAGTGTGATTTGTTAATTTTACATAGCCAGTGTTAACTTGAAAAACCAAAAAGAGAACAGATTTATCTGTGTTAACATGGGAAACTAAAAAAGACAATTAAATCTCTGAAATAAGTGACAAAGCTGGGTAGACAATAAAAGGGAATTTATGGCAAATTCTTCTTTCTTCATAAGGTCAGTAATGACATTACTTGTTCTTGGAGAAAAACACAACATTTGTATTGGAAACTTGCCCAGTCAAATATGCTGATGTCCGCATTTCTGAGTTATCTTTTTTTTTTTTCATATAGCAGTACACAGCATGTTTTACAAGAACTTCTCCATTTACCAGTTTTCTGGAAAACAGAATACCTGTCATTCTACAGGGACACACTTTAACAAACGTGCATACATATTAATGCTGTACACACAGAGACATAATGTGCATTCTTCAGCAAGTGTTATGCTATTAATAGGTTTGCACTGATTTGTGTCTCCTGCAGACAAAACAAACTCCCCCAGGCGAAGACTATACATTATTTTTGTATTAATGTGCACAATTATACAGTGCAATAACTACCACAGTAACTACAGTCAAAGATTTATTATCCTGCTGCCAAATGCTTAGCTGCATGACAAATTCATAAATATGGAAACAGAAAAAAATGAATATTTCATTGTGTCAGACAGTGTTCTTTTTGTTTATTGCTGTTAAATAAGTCATTGTGTTTTTTGTCTCCAAGGACAGTGCTTCATTCTGCTTTTTTGTGGCTTGGCATTTTCATTCCAGGAAATTAGTTGAAGCTTTTTCATGTTTCAAATCAAAGTTGTAAGTGCAGCATGCAAAGTGACTCACAATTTCTATGATGTTTGAGGTTCTTTATTGGCATTACCTGTGGAAAATACAACATTTTTGGAGATGAGCTTATGATCCACAATCGAGAACTGGGGTAGTTCAATCTTGTCCACACCTGTCACAGCATTTTTTCCTCCTCGCCAGTAGAATTCAATGTCATCAGTAGTGTACCCATCTGAGAGAAAGTACAAAAAAATGGTATTATGTATTTATCCCATATGGTTATTGTGCTGTCCTGCTTAATGCCCACTTATTGTGATGGAGTTACTTTTTGAGATAACTTTTTATTAGAGAAAAACGTTTTTGCCACTTGGGTAACTGCCTTAAAATGTGAGGTGTATTTTTTCTGTCTTTTACTCTGTTATAATAATGCACATGAAAACTAAATTATGTTAAATTAAGTTTTGCAACACCCTATTTTGTACTTGTAATACCTACATGGTTTAAAATGACAGGAGGTGACTTTGTTTTGCTTACTGCAACAACTAAATGATTAATACCAGGAGCCAGCAGATGTAATAGGAGGGGTTTGCACCCATTTTCACCACTAGAACTCAATAAAATCTGCAAAGCTACAAGAAGCATGTCCATTAACCTTAATTTGAACTACAGCTGCACCATCCTTTGCCATCATTCTGGTCAAATCATTGGAGACATGGACAGCAAGGTTGCCAGTGGACAGAAACAATAAATAATTCAGTAACATAGTACTCAACAAGAACTGGTCGGTGAAGTAAAGAAGAATAGTAGAACATTTTCATTAGACCATAAAAAACTGGCTCTTGCATGAACTGTTGTGTTCTCTGGTTCAGTTGTTATATTTGCTGGCATGTCTGCTGACAGGTCTCAAAGAGAGGTAAAAAGGAAGGTGAGAAAAATAAATACAAAAATAGACTGACTAGTTTACAATTTTAGAAAGATGTCTCACCAAGATATAACTTTTTGGAATGTCACACATCAAGCTGCAAACAATATGAGGAATAAAAAACTTTTTGGATGAGATAAATTAATTATTTTTCACCAAAATGATTCTAAAAAATGAAAAAATAAATTAAAAAATATTTTTTTCACAGCATGTAGTGGTTTATGAGACTAAAAATAGATTTTGAAATCTGTCAGTAGGTGCTACTGTAAAATACTAATTGGTCAACCCGCTGTGTCTTGGCCACACATTCTGACATATTTTGGTGGAAGTAATTATGGTTTTAAACTTGCCAGTCAAGATTTCACCTGTCACACGAGGTCACTACATTGTCCTAGCAGACAGGTATATACTTTTTTTTCTTTTTTAATAGAATTCAACTTAATTTATCACAAGGAAATAAGAAACTAATGCATAACAATGTAGAAAATTTAACTGCACTAATTCTTTATTATCTGGGTGTCCCAAAAACTCTTTAAAAAGTCTTCAGTTGATTCAGAATACTGCTGCCAGAGTTCTAATGACAGTTGGGATAAGATATAATTTTTCCATAGTTTTGGCTCCTTGTCAAATTCAGAATATAATTTAAAATCTTACTTCTAACACACAAATCTCTCAACAACCAAGCTCCATCTTATATTAAAGATCTTATTGTTCAATATTTTCCTAACAGAGCACTTCGTTCTCAGACTGCAGGTTTACTTGTGGTTCTTAGAGTTTCCAAAAGTAGAATGGATAAGTCTGGCTCCACATGAGAGGAGCCAGAGTTATCAGGTTTTCTTCCAATAGAAACTACATCTGGACCAGTCATTCTGTGTTTGTCTGTATCTCTTTCCTGTCCTTTAACCCCAGATGGCTGCTCAAACTGAGCCTGGTTCTTCCTTTTAAAAGGGAGTTTTTCCTTTCCACTGTCGCCAACCTGCTGCTCAGGAGATTGGAGACTGAGACAAAGTGAAGAATCAATGCAATCTGCTGGCTTCCTGAGACAGATAACTTTTACTAATTGGATTTTATGATGTATGTGAATGTTTTTGTACAGTACCCTGAAACTGAGACTTTTGTTGTGACTTGGCGCTATATAAAATAAACTGAACTGAACTGAATTAATTTGAGAGCAGCGTATCTTGCCTTCAGCTTGTGCTGACAACACATGTGACATTATCAGCTCAGTTGCTGCCAGCCTCTAAACACAAAACCTAGATGCATTCATGGAGCTCTCTGGAGATTTCAACTATGCCTCTCTCTCTCTCTGCAACAATTATAACTTTTCAGCAGTTTGTCAACTGCTATACCAGAGAAAGAAAATGTTTGATTAATTAGATGCAAATGTAGCAATCTATACAGCCCTTCTGTCCTTATTTCATCAGGAAAAGCAAACCATAATTTGACACGTTGCTTCTTATCTCCACCTACACAATCATTGTTTGGTGGCAAACTGTGACTAAAATAAATGTGAAGAAATGTTAATTACTATAAAGAGAGGGCTTAAAGTAAACTTGAGATAAAGCAAGTGGGTATACGAGAAAAAGACAAAGGATGTGTAGTTAGAAAGAAAGTATGCAAATAAGTATCTGGGTGTTCATCTGGACGATAGACTGGAATGGAAATGTGACACTGAGAACGTCTGCAGAAATGAAAGAATGAAAACAGATGCTACATTCTGTGGAACTTCTTTAACATATGCATGAAGACCTTGTATAATCTCTAAAAGTCAGTGATTACGAGTGCATTTTTCTATTTATTTATTTAGTCATTTGTGGGGCTTCATCAGAGCTAGTGACCTAAAGTTTTTGAGCAACAGTAACCTTTAGACCTCAAGAGTAAAAATGAGAAAGAAATCTGGCACAAGCTGCTTAAAATAATTGATAACACTACATAACCTTTGCACAGTATGCTAATGAAGCAACTGAGGACAATCAAACAAAGACTTCTTCATTTTTGCAACTGCTTTGAACTGCTGCAGAAGGTAATTTGTGCTTGTGAATGTAACAATAATATGACAATGATATTCTGTGTCAAAACAGAACAGTATTGTTGCGTCAAAGTAGTATGATACAGCAGCTTTTATTTACCTTTCCTTTTTAAAAATTTTTATTAGGTTAATTTTGAGGTTATCAAAGGTTTTATTTTATTATTATTATTATTATTAATACATGCAAATGAACAGACTACATGCTAATTATTTTTTTGGTTGCTAATAGGATTTGCTTACATGCATGTACAGAATAATTTTGCTGAGTGATTTCTATACTATCCTGCATCACACATATGATTGCATGCCTGGGTCTAAACCTTTTTTTGCATTATTATGTGTAAGACCAGTACTTTGTACAAAAGCTCATGTTAGGAGATTTAGAGGCTCAAATTAATTGAACATACTTGATTTGCATGAGTATACACAGGACACATGAGTGGGAGGACAGTGAAGTCAGGACTGTGCTAATGACAAAAGAAAGCATGTTTGATAAAACAATTATGGAAACCCCCACACTCATTCAATTATTGTCCATAAAATAAAGAATACCCAAAATTCTTTCTTTTGTTCTCTACCTACACTTGTTCTAGTCAACATCACCCCCAGATGTTCTCTTAAATTTGCTTTTTCCCACTTTTTTTCTCACAGTTAATGTTTTTTTTTTTTTTCATTTTTTAATATCAGGCACCTTAATCTCTCTGATATATCAGTCTAAGTTGCACAATGGTGCCTTCTTTCACACTTTCTTCACTTTATTTTTTTTTTTTACTCATGCATAAATGCTTTATCTAGTTACTATGCTGTACTAAAGCAGACTCATCAGGGGCTGTTTTCAGCACTTTCACACATTCACAGATACCTTCTTTATTCTGGTGATAGTGGGGTTGGATTCTCACCACACATTTCAAAAATGATGTTTTCCCAGATAAAGTAGGTATCACCATCATTGTCACATTGTCATAATCACAGAAGATAGTAAAATAAAAAATTCCAAGGTTATTCCTAACAACTGCCTTTTGGATTAAATGTAAACAATTACATGTTTCTATGTTTCACAAAGCGAGTATGTCAATTCAATGAGTCACAATGGTAAAAAAAACCCATCAAAAATCAAATTCACTGCCATGAATTTCATCCCTCCTACAATTATGTGAAAAAAAAACAAAAAAACCCCAGACTTGCTATTGTAGCTACTTGCTTTGATGTTTCAAAATAAGATTTTGAGTTGAAATTGTAATATTTCTTTAATGAGTAAAAATATTGTAAACATACATTATGCACATTTACACAACATTTTAGCTACTACGTAAAAACAGTTTTCATTTCCATCAAAAAAGGTGAAAAAGTTTAATATTGCTATGTAGTTTTTTATTAGTCACCCCGTGTACTTATACATTTGTAGTTCAATTACATACATCAAAATATTTTATCTCACAAAACGTCACAATAAATGTATTTGAATGAATAGCTAATGCATTACAAATCCTTGTAAAATAGGGCTTATCTCCAACACATGAATTTACGACACGTGTTTTTAGAATTTTCTGGGTAAAATTGGTTTATTACAAAGAATAATGGTGTAGCGATATGTATTGAATATTTGCACTAGGCTTTTCTTATAGATTCCAAAGTGTGAGAGCTCTGGCAGACCAAAAATAAATGAAATTTTTCATGATAACATCAAAAGAGATAGCAATACAATACTAAAGCTATTTCATTGGGACTCTGGCATATCTCCCTGACCAAATCTTGGCTCGGAGCCTTTTTATCAAGCTTATAAAATAATGTCCCTTTTGATTAGTTTTAATGGATAAAAAGGATTTTGGAAGGAGATAAAACACTGGCTTTGATATTGCCCTAAAAAAAAAAAGATAGATCTACTTTGCAATTAATTTTGTCTTTGTTTGTTAAAAATAAAAGTCCTGTGCCAAAACACAGACGGTAGGAGCATGCCAAATGTATCACACATCTCTGTTGCTGTGATGTTTAAGGAGCTATGCAAAAGGTCTAAAAGTATACAGTATCTATCTATATCTAGATATATGTCTGTGTGTGTTATTTATATAGAACTAGAAAACAAACAACAAAACAAGCTGTTATTTTCCTCTCACCCAACTTTCTGATATGAGCTTTTTGAAGTATTCTACACCAGGTCAACAGTTTTTTTGTGGGTGCTTCAAAGGGGACAAAGGGGAGATATTTTTTTGAAAATGTATCATACAGTTGATCAACTAAAGGATAAAGCAGCTCTTGTGTATGCCAGGTTTGTTTTCCAAGTTTGTTCCTGTTTCTTAAAGACACGACTTACAGATTCTGCCTATTTGCTGTGGATGGTTTTTAAGGCTTGACACACTTCTTTTGTCTTCCATTCATCCACTTTTCTTCTGTTTTAATCACACAGTGTACAATATGCTATCATGTTCAAGTACAAGGACTGGACTGAATATAAAAGAATAAGCAGTCAAAGATCCCCATTCTTTTAAAGACCTTCAGAAACTCTGGAGAACTACTGATTAAAACACCTTCACAAGATTAGAACAAAACAAGACTCGACTGAAGCAAAACATTAGGAAATTAAATGTGATTTAAAACTTTGCACAGTGCAATTTATAATCAATGATTTAAGACGTGTACAACAGTAACCTAGTCTTTATCATGTACAAAACATATAAGAAACATACAAGCATTTAAATTAGTCCCCTTGATAACGTCCTGCTCTTAACCCTTCATCATGAGTTTGCTTTTTCCACTAATAATGTGTAAAGAGGGGTTAGTGTTATAAATAAAAGGTGGTGAAATTACAGCAGAACACAGCAAGCTGGCACTGACTAGACAAGTCAGGCAAGACATGATTTAAATCATTCCAAATAACATAAATAAATAAGCAAATGTAGAAGTAAAAAAAAATCTTCAATGCTGTAAAAGGTGTGTCTACTTTCTAAAATCAAGATGAGCTGACAGAGCAAAAATGTCAATGAAAAGAAAGATGTTTCTATATATGCTATGGCTTGTTAGAGCATAAAATGTGGCTATTACTTGGAAGAGATGCTGTTATGAAATGAGATTTCTATTTTAAGTTCAAACCAACTAAGTGATACATCAGTGGCAAGGTGCTTTTATCTCCTATCACATACTTTTCAGAAATACACAAGCATGTGTTGGCCTGTTGGGGAGTGCAGTTTATCTATATAGGTGGTCAATATTCTTCCTTATAAGGGAAGAACCCATTTAATCCAGTCAGAGTCAGGTATTTGCTAAATCTCCACCAGCTAATCAGTTTACAAGTGTTTCTGTGTTTTATTCAGAGTTTAACAGCTGAGTGACCCATATTTTGGGATGATTTATTGAAAATGTGCACAGCTGCTGTTTCTGTGAACTGAGTGTTTTCATCTTTTATAAGAACCAGCTTCATGCAGAGGTCAAAAAACGTACTGTACTTGTTTAAAAAATATATTTTACGAGTGACCCAAAACATCAGAGGTTTAACTTATTTGAATAATGCAGTGGATAGTACTGCCCATGTCTAGTCTACTTTGCTAGATGATGTACCATATTAAGTGCATGTGCCATAGAGGCAAGTCCAATGTAAGAATGCACAGCTTGAACTGAAAGACAGTCAAATTTACCCTCACCCACTGTTGCTCAGTGTGAGGTTGTTATTGCAGCTCTATTTAAAATCCCCAATAATCTTTTAAAATCACACATCACCAACTGATAGTGATAAATTATAGACAACCAATAAACAATCAAACAAAACTAAAAACATCTGCGGTGAATGTTAAGTAGAAGTAAATTAAATATTTAAAAACTTTCAATCTCAGGTCCCTTTAAGTTTGTATTTGAGATTATTTTTAAAGATGCACATTCCAAAAAAAAAAAAGAAGTCTGAGACCAAACCCAGAGGATGCTTTGACAAGCAACTGCTAAACAGCTGCTATGTAATACACTGAGCAATCATGCGTTGCAAAGTGAAAGTGCTTTCATTTTCAACTGACAGTCCCAGATTGTCATCATAAGTGTTCGAAAACACATGTGAAAATTGAGTTTCTGCAAGAAAACAGCAAACATAAGTGAGAGCAAAGGGACCTGCCTAGGAAAGAGCAGAGCAACGTAACACAACTGACTTCTAAAACGATGCCTTTCAAATGCTTTTGTTTTACATTTGCACTTTTTTAAACTGTGACAACAAACTATTGAGGTGAACTTTACAAAGCTTTCACTAAATACCTTTGGGAAAATGGTACAGCAAAAAATTATCACTTGCCACCTAACTGTTGGATGAAAATGTTGTACATCGTACAAACCTGTTGTTTCACAACACCACTTTTAAACAGCATGACTAATGCAAAAAAAAGAACAAATTTTAGACCAGAACACTTTTTTACTCACAATTGATTGATTGATTGATGATGATCTGTAACTTTTATAAGAGGTTTTTTCTCTCTCTCTTTCTCTAACCTTGGCTGAAATAACTATGATCAACAAACTCAAAAAATTAGCACTTGGACTTCATGTGTAAAGCAACTGAGAAAATAAGCAGCCAGGTCTGAATAGAACCAGTAGGAGATCCAATTTCATTAAATTCACATGACAAACTGTTATGTGCAAATACTACATCTGTGCCCATGAATTTAAATAACACTTCTTAAAATGGGTACATTTACACGTTTTAAAAATCTGCAGCTTTTCGTTGTTGTTATTGCTATTTTTTTATTTTAAGATAGCTTTGAAAATATGATTCATTTTTTATTTTTTTGCTTGTATTGTAATCTAGAATGGTTTTTTTTACCATTAACAGACACATTAACTTTCTCATGGAAGCAGAAAATAGGATATTGTTATCAACCCTCTTTATGCTGATAAAAGTATTGCTGGCCCAAAAGACTGCGATTAAAAGTTGGTAATTAAACCAAAATCAAGGCTGTAACACAAAAGATCAACATAAATGGATAAAAGATTCAGTCGCAAATCAACTGTCATGGGTATTATATTTGTTACATCAAAGCTTCAGAGGCATCAGTAAGTGGCTACTATGTTGGAACACTTAAATCAATCTAAAATACATGAACAAACTGAATTTAAAATATTAACTTCCTTGCCTAAATGAAAATACATAAGAGGGCATATGAAATAAATATTAGATCTTAATAAAGGATGGAAAATGTAATAATGGCAGTAAGTAAAACCAAACCAAAAACCAAAACACTGCATATAATGAAAGCATTACTAGGTCTGAAACAGCACAGACCAGCAGAGGTCCTCTTCATCTAGATCTATTATTGGTCTAACCTGGGAGGTTAGGCAAAGTTGGACAGCATTTTATTTAAACATAAACAGAAATCACCTATGTCTTTATGAACAATGTAAAGTGAATAAATCGACATCTAATGATATTGCAGGAAAAATGCTGGAAAACCTTGTGCCCTGCCTTTTACACAAATACTAGTTTGACACTTGTTGTCCTTTGTAATAAAACTAGGTTTTGCAACCTAACATGAGGTCATACTAAAATTAAGCCAGCAGTAATGAATGTTTGTTTTAGGTTCAATGTTACCCACATTTGTGGTTTTAATGCTCTTAGCCATGCTCATAATCAATATATTTTAATTTTTGCTCCATCCTACAATTTTTGACCTTTACATCTGACTGCACACATTGAAAGCTTGAAATTTTCTCTCAGGGTTTTCTTTTTCAGTTTTTTTCCGCACATATGTTCCTATTAACTCATCGGTCTGTTATAATAAGAATCAGCTATATTTCATTTTAGAACTTAATACTCCAGTAATTTAGGTGGAGAGTCTTGTATACCCATTATGCACGAAGCAAAACACATTATAGTCTATTAGCTCACGGCAGTGTAGAATAGGGTGTGCTATAGCTCCCCCTGGAAAAGTCATAGCACCCCCGTAGCACCCCCAAGCAAAGGCATAACCGGGGTATGTGTGGGACATGTCCCCCACTTCCCTTATGTATGCCCTATATCCCCCGCAGTTTTTTCCAGCCGTTGCAATTGTTTAATTTGTTGTTAACATGTGGGGATGTGTGGGGATGTGTTTTTCCGAGCCGTCTTTAAACGCACCAATCCCGCAGGATTCCCGTGGGATGGGAGTCAACTTTACTGTTAATCACGTGATCGGTACGGTACAGGATAAAAACTTAACGGGAGCAGACGGGAGCGGGAACCAACCAAAAAAAACCAAAAAAACCCCCAAACAATAGCAAAACATAGTACATGCACTGCCATTATGCAGTTTTATTTCAGAGAGCCTACTAACACAGGTTAAAAGAACTACACCGCCCAAAATGCAACAGTGCTTCCGGTGGCTGCTTTCCGCGTTAACGTCCGTCATACTGATGCGGTAAAAAAATGTTTTGCAGCGCAAAGTAAAAAGTAATGACTTGTCGATTAAGCTCACAGAGTTGAAAGGAAAGTCGCAAATTTGATCAGACTTCGTGAGAGTCGAGTGTGACGGTGATAGCACGTTGAAATATT
>NC_051442.1:7088686-7104168 GCF_001649575.2 Kryptolebias marmoratus
AGAGATATCGGCCTATCACAGATACATATGTATATTTTATTCTGTTCTTCATTTATATACCATATATATATATGATTATATATGTTTGTGCTTGCGTCTGTGTGTGTTGAGAACTGTAAGAACAAATAATCCTTCATTAGCACCCTCAATAAAATGCTTAGCACCCCCTTAGCACCTGCAGGAAAAATCTCTGGAGCCGCCACTGTTCTCTACTATATTCTAAGGAGCTGGGGGTACCAGGCTGTTGCTGGAAAAATGGCTTATAGCTTAATACAGTGTAGTTTAGAAAATAGCCATGGAGCTGTGTATATCTTTAACCTTGCATGCAGATAGTTTAAGTCATAGAAATATTAACATTTCTACTTAATTTAAAACTTTCAAAGAAACAGTGGGATTGTTTTTAATAATCAGTGACAAAGATACGTTGTTAACAAGCAATGATTTTCCAAGTCTGAATTCTCAACTGAACTATACTTTTTATATAGTCCATTATAGTCTTGACTTTACAAAAAAAAAAAAAAAAATCAAGAATCTTATTTAGTCCTTTATGCTCTATTTCTCTTTGTTCAGCAGTCTCAGCTGTAGGCCCTCCAGCTTGGTTGCATGGTTCATTGTAGTCCCCGTCAGTCCTTCCAACATGTTACTGGGATTTTGGTGTATTTATCACTATCCAGTTGAACTCTTGAGTTCTGACTAAATGTTTAGCTTATTTTTAAGTTAGAGCATTTGTTTTTGTAAATTTATTTTTCCAGTCCCAACTATTATTGATACAGCAAACACGATGAAGGTCAACTTTAAATATTAGACACACAGCAAGTCTTCAATAACAGTCTTGGGTACCCCATTTTACTTGCCATTTCTGGAAGCAGTGATAAAGCAGTTAGAAAGAGCTAAATTGTTTCTAAGTCAGCATAAAGGATAAGCTAAATGGGATATAAGTTTGTTTTTTTTTTATTTGTAAAATAGTATAAATACTTACAACTTTCTATCTCAAGTGTGCAGTTTTGCTCATCTAGTGGATATCTTCTTAGGTCCATCATGCATGCAGCTGTAGTAGTGATCCTGAGAATATAAAAAATAGAAAAAAAATAAATAAATATTCATTACCAGAAATAATTAAATGATCAGTTATTTTATTTTGCATTGTTTAAACAAGATTTCAAAAAACAAATAAAACAACAAAAAAACAACTGGTTATTTATTTTTTTATTTTCTCACTAGCTGGCCCAGTGGTTATTCACCACTTGTTGAATACAAACTTTGGCTGTAAGAGTCTTGCATTCTCAAAATTTATGTTGAATGTGTTAGGTTGCATAAATAAACAGAAAATAAACAGAAAAAGACTCACAAAAATATATAATTTAAACACTTGTCCTTACTTTAAATCAAAACACTTTGCAAGTCTTAAGTTTTGTGTCTATGGAGTTTCACTTTAGACAGAAATGTACATGAAGTACTGTAAACTTTGTAAAGACAGTAAATGTGAGATCACTTTCACAAAACAATTCCACAAAATGACTGCAGTGACCATTCATAAATCACTTATCAAACAGGCTTTTATCTGCCAAAAGCAAACAAATAAAAACTAATAAAATAATTGTCTGCAGGCCTTTGTTTTATCTTCGAAATATCTTTTCATATCAGTTTGCACATGCTTTGTGTTCAGTCGATATTGCACAGTACTGTTTTTCAGTAAAAGTAGTTAGCTTTTTAGTCATGACCAAATCAAAAACACACTGGTTAGATAATAATATCAGTCAGCTTTGAGTCAGTAGGTAAGGCTGTATTGTCCATCAGACTTTAGTCATGTGAACATAAGAATGAGGCTGTGAATAATAGGCTGCCATTCTTTACCTAACTCTGGTCTCAAGTAAGAACTTCACTCCCACTGGGAGAGTTGCCACAGAGGAACACAGCATGGTGGGTAATCGTCCAGGCACACCTGACAACATAGATAAATTTGTGCCAGAGCATAGGCTCCTCTTGAGTTCAATTCTCTGTATTGCAAAGGAGAGATAATCGCTCTCACCTGACTCGGTTCTCCTATCTTTTGCTTCCCACCATGAATATTCTCACTAAACAAGATTCATGCATTGGCATACAGAGCACCAACCAAAGGGAAAACAAACAACAAAACAAAACAAAAAAAAAACAAAAAAACAGACAAACAAACAAAAAAGGTTACTATTTCTTCTGATTGACAACAGTTTAAAAACAATGAAGCAATTCTAATTTAACAAATCTAGTTGTCAGATGGAGAAGTCCCAGCATTTCAGGCTGTGTCTAAGTAAACTTGCCCAAGTCAACATAAGGTGGATATATGGGAGCGGACCTACCCAATTCAAATGCATTTTTCGGGTGACAAAGATCAAGTTACAGTAAATCAGGAAGAAAAAATAAAAACTTAAAATTCTTTGTTAGTCTTCTACATTAGAGTTGAATCCACATTTGTTCTGTAACCTTACTAATATTAATCCATGTTAGCTTAATCCAAAATATAAGGCATAACATGAGTTTGTTGGTCAGTGCAGAAGAAATAAAGTTCAGAAATCGATTGATATGGCTGATGCAAAACAAGCCTATTTTGAATTTCGAGCAGACAACAAGCATTGGTTAATGATAATATTTTATGCTAGATTCAAAGATTTCCTCCTACTATTATTCAATTTTTTTCTATTTCATTTGTTTCTTATAGAACATGCCCCAAAGCTCTAGTTAGGTCTAGGAAAACATCATGGTTAGGGTTAAAGTATGCATTTTAAAAACAATTGGCACACTTACAAGATATATTGCCTGTTCCCAAAGGATTGATTGGATTTTTATTTTTTTTTTAGTTATGTGATTATATTGGGTTAATGATTGGATACATGTTGTACTATGTTTTTAGCTTGATCAGATTGCTGTTAAGCCAAATTACCAGGGAAATCTGTTCTCATTTAACATTTTAAGGAAACCAAAATCATATAACATGCATTTTTATAAATTATTTATTATCATTGTGATGTTGCTCTCTAAAACCCATATGTATTGAAAGTGGCAGCCAAACAACAACACACACACACACACAAAAAAAAGCAGAACAGATGAAAAATATGTTTAGGGTCATGGGATGTTAGATGGAGAAAGTGAGAAGGCTATCATAAAAATGTTCTTTATTTCCAAAGAAAAAGTTCAAAGGGAAGAGTTCCAGCATTAACATGCTGTTTCATATTACACACCTCAGGGATTACCGACACCACCCTGCATGCTGCTTGTGACAGGAAGGTTGTTTGAGCCTAAGAGGTTTAGATAGATTCTCCTTTTCTTTCCCTCTTGTTCCCTGTCTTTGTCAGCATTTATTCCTCTCTGATGGATTTGCCGCTGGTGATGGGGCTCTGTGGCTTCAAAGTGTTTAACCAAGGAGTAAATTGCTGGTTACTTACTGGCAACTTTCTGATCTCTATGTCAAGATGGAGTCAGTGGTGTAGAACCCAGTACAAGAGCCTTTGGCAGAGTTAGTTGAAAAGACTGCATTTTCAAAGGTAAAGGGTGTGCATATTTGTGTGAAGTATTGTTTGTGTTTGTTACTTTGCTGTCACTCAGTGGATGTGTGTCAAAATGCTTTTTTTGCGTCAGCTACTGCCTAGTTTTTTTTTCATCTTCTTTCCCATTTGTCCTATATGTTAAATGGCACACAGCCACATTTCTCACTCTGTGTGATCCTTGGTTGCTTGGCTACAGGCGGAAAACATTGCCAGTCTTACTAACAGAGCCCCAAATGCTCCATCACCTGGAGTGACCATCCATATTTACCAGTTTCTAATAAATACGGAGGGTAATTTCAAATAAGGATCATTTTCCTAGATGATTTAAACATGTGAGTTAAAAGCAGCCTTAATGGTTCTCATCAATTGAAATTATACAAACTAAATGAGTGCATAGCTCACATAAAAAAGTTAAAATGAATAGTCTATGCTTGCTAAAATAGGTTATTTTAGTGGAAAAACAACATCTGACCATTTATAACAGATGGAAATGACAATGAAGACATTTTAAAACACATTCTGGTAATGTGAAAGTTCAATGGGAGAAAACTGTTGCAGTTTTCTTAAAGTGTACGAGCTCATTTTACGTCTTACTACTACCAGTTACCCTAATTTTAAGTTTTCCTCATCCAAACTGGGGGTTAGGGCTGTTTGACTTGCAAATGGAAATTTTTCAGGGGATTTTTCAGTGAAAAAAAAAAAATAAAAAATGGTAATAGCTGCACAAATTCTAAGAGTTTAATACAGACAGCTTAACTTCTCAAATGAGCAAGAAATTAAACTGCCTTCTTAAAATTGCCATGTCCTGGATAATTGAGAGTCTACACCAACATAAAGACATTAAAAATAATTTATGGTCACATAAATAAATAGTTTATGTTGATGCTTTTCCATGTCTTATTGTTGGTATCATTGTCAAATATCCTCAGCAAGGATTCCAGTTAATTTGATTTTATTGTCACAACCATTATAATTGTCACAGATTGTGATGGAGGAACCCAAATGCAGGCACACCAAAGGCAGCAGGCAGGCACATATAAAGGCAAAAGCAAAGTCTTTACTAATAACCAAGCAAGATGAGAGCCCAGGCAACATGACATGCATAGACAAAATATTCTAATAACAAAGTGAGGAAACCAGGGCCTACTCAGAGAGGTGACTGGAGATAGACAACATGTTAATTAAGAATAAATAAAACAGATGGTGAGTGACAGCCTTAAAAGAAGGGCAGCTGAGGACATCAAGAGACTGTGGTCAGAACAACAAGAATAAACCCAAAACTACCCAAACTGTTATGTTGGTGTGAAGTGAACCCAAAATGCAGACTCATATTAAAAAATAAAAACCAATTTATTAACAAAAAGAAAAATAAAAGGCTGACGTGGCCACAAAAAACAAAGTAACAAAAAAACTTTCAAACAGATGGCGGGGTAGACGGGACGCAAGAACACAAATAGCATAAATGGGGCATGAAAAACCACGATAGCATGGACACCAAAAGCAGAAGGAATGAACTAGCGAAGAATGAGTGATATGAGACTAGATTTAAAGAACACAGGGTGAGGATGGGAAATAAATTACAGCTAGGACATGACGAGGAACAGGTGAGGTGGGCGTGGCAGGCAGACCAGAGAATTACAGAGCTGAGGGCAGGTGAACAGTGGCAGGAGAGACAAAAGCAAAACTACACAAAAACTTAATAACTAAATACAGAATAAACAAGAAATAAAACAGAATTACATAAAACAACAATGAACCTAATACAAAAAAAAAAAAATCAAAAATACTTAAATCCATGACATAAACCCATACTGGAACATAAAAAATCCAAACAGCGTAATTCGATACACTACCAAAAACCAAGACAAAGACTCAAACTGTGACTTTCAGTTTGGTGAAGGAAAAAAATATTTAGTATTTTATTTATTATATATTTACCTTATTATATTATTATTCCATTATATTTATCAAGCAAAAAAAATACATATACTGAAATAAGTTGAAAGCTATATAAGTAGATTGAGTTTCCATAAATACATAAAAATTTGTCTGCACCAACTTGTTGAAGGGTTTTACATTTGCCAATATAATCTTTCAACTTGCTACTTTGAATTAATGGTGTAAGATCAGATGTTGTAATAGGGGTCAGGATAATGGCGGTTCTATATTAGTCTTAAAAAAAGTTCTTGTTTTTGAATAAAAGCATGCCATATGGGAGACTGATAAAGAAGCAGTGGATGGATAAAATTTGACTGAACTAGAAAGCAGGTTTTGGCTGAATCTACAGTCCATTATCAGTTTATTAGTCAACAATATTGTTTCTTAATAATTTGCTTCACTTTGCACATTAAATTTTTTTCATTGCTATTTACTAGAATAAATTAGCTAAAATAGAGATTTAAGGCTAGTTCACTGTGTCTTTGGTGAGGGGTCTGTTTGCAGCTTTGCAGATCTTTGACATGTACAAATAAAGTATAGTGTATATTCACAAAAGAGGGTAAAAAAAGCACAGCAAGACAGTCGGTAGCTACTGTTACTTTTCTCTATATACTTCAAAACACTTTTCAGTGATAATATATGCTGTGTGTTCTAAAGACCTTATTCCCACTGCCTTCAGAAACACTATGTTTGCTGAGTACAGGAGATGCATCATTTGATATTTATGGTAATGACAGCATTCAGAGCAGTCATCCCACACAGCCAGCTGCTTCCCACCCACAGCCTACCATAACAACATAGAGTGTAGGATTGCAATGAAAATATTGCTGTCTTTGACATTTACTGAAAAAGCTTAATTAGTTAATCACTGATTAATGCACATTTTTATCCCTAATTGTCAATAAAGCTGTGTATTTTGCTGTCTTGCTGCTGCCTCTGCAAGGGGATAAATATTCAGTGACAAATACACCAATCTGTTCAACAAATATGTGTACAGACTATTTGCAGCAGAAAATAGGACTTTTAATACATACTAAGAAATACAGTAAGTGACAAGGTTTGGCTGTCAGGTGTGTAGAAGGTTTTGTAAAACATCACAATTAAAGGGCATAGTGGTTAAAAAATTGTTTGTTACCAAATTTAATGCCATTCATGCTCTACCAATAATTTAATTACTAATGAGATCTGTTTTTGATTCTTCTGTTCCATTTAAACAATGGATAGGAGGAAACTCAAGAGCAAATACATTATCATCTTTGAATGTAGTCTAGAAGCAGGAGACAAAAACTCTGATAAAAATGTGTTTAATGAAACCCACAGTCAACACAATAATAGTTAATGTTTTGTTTAGTTAAATAAAGTTTTTCATTATACTAAGTTAAAAGTCTGCATCTTTTTTTGTAATTAAAATTGTTGCCAGAGATAACAGGCTGAACGTTCATGTGTTGTATGCATTTTTGAATACTTACACACTGCATGGCCCAATTTAGGAATTATAAAAATGTGGTTATCCTATGTGTTGTTGTTAAAGGTGATGGGTTTCTTCAAACAGTTTCAATCTAATCTTGCTATATTCAAACTCATGTCTGTAAAGTATGTGTTTAAACCTCTGCAGAGCTCAAGAAATAGTCATTCCTCTATTCCAAGTAATTGGTGTTCTTATGGTCACTAATATAATTCATAATGTGAGTTATCTTTATTTTCATGCAGTGACCTGAAATTATTTTTTTTCCTATTCAGTTTTTTTTTCTCATAAAAATTGACCCTCACAGTCTGCTGTTGCTGCTCCATTCCTTTTGTTTTCTTTTGTCCACTTTCCATTACCTGTCCACAGTGCTTGAGCTCAGAAGTATAAAAGAAGTTCATGCCACATTCATATTAGTGAATATAACCCCACAATACAATGTAACAAGTACTCTGTGTAGTGTTTTTAGGATGTGTTACATTAGAGATGCCTTTTAGAGACTATATAATACCCTGTAAAATAGATATTTTCTGATGTTATGAGGTGGTTAAAAGGTTTATAGCTCCAACTTCTGAGGCACAGTGAATGCAGAATGAGTTGAAGTTAAAGGTAGGAGGCAATAAAGACAAATAGGGTGTATTTATTTTGCTCTGAGCTGTTGTGTGATGTGCTTTTTCATTACAGTTTTAAACTGCTCACTAAATGAGATCTTCTCAAACCATGGCAGTCCAAGAAGCTTTTATCGTTTTAGTTGTCAGTCAGCTGTGATATAAAGAAACTATTTGCAATGAATGTGAGCCTGTCATAGGATGCTGAACACCGCAACAAATCAGTGTAATATAAATAAAGACAGCAAAGGTGATAAAAACCAGATTTAAAAAAAGCAATAGCTTACATAATATTTTTATTTCTAATTGTCTTTCAGTGTATTTTTACTCCCCCTTCATAGAGACTGTTCATAGCCATGGTAACCACTCGGTATTATGCATTTAAATACCTTTTTTGAAATTGAGTTCAGACATCAGAGACCTATTTGAAAATGAGTGAATAAGATCAGTGAGGCAGGAAAAGTGTACTGGCATCTTATTAGCTGTGGGAAGGTGAAACTCAGTAGAGAGGGTCAGTCATTTTCCATTTACAACAAAGATTTGTGTGTCTGAAATCTGTGAAAGAGCTGAGAATTTACACCTTGAGGAAACTTTTGGAATAACAAATGAAGAGATTTCTTTTGAGAACTAGCTTTCTGAACACTTGAAAGCTTTTGTTGTCAGAAAAACCCAATTACTGTTTTGTACAAACAAGCACCATATGATTCATTTGTTATTTAATAGGGACTATGATCATACTGAATGAATAAATAAGTCACCTAGCCATTTTTTGTGTTATTTTTTCATCTGCGAAACATGCTATATAAATAACCTTTACTTATTACAAATTACAGGATATTTAAGCCAAACTGAGTTTAATGATTTTGTTTCCATTGCAATAAATGCTTCTTTTCAGCTACTCATGGGGCATGTGTGTCAGTGTTTGTTTGACATGGAACTACCTGGAACTACCAAGCTGAGCATTAGTATTAGAATAGTATGGCATAGTACATAATCATGCTTAAAGCTGTTTAGATAACAATCAAAGGACATGTTTTCCAAGCAATTATAAAGAGTAAAACTAACAATAGTACCTAAACTGCCTCAAGTAACATATACTCAAAAGTTTTAAAGAGTCAAATGTGCTGTAACTAAACAGCTAATTAGCCAACAAACTGATATTAACAGAGCATATCCCTAGTGTATGCTGAAACAAACAGAAAAGCAATGCAGAGACTTTTCAGAGGAGTTTAATTCAACATTACTGAGAATTAGACAGTGATGCGCACATGTCCTGCAAATGAGGACAAAAGTAGGTCATCGACATTATAACTTACACTCAAAGGCTATACAGCAGAACTTCACATCATTAATTTTCTTCATCTGGCTCTAATGAGCTAATTACTGACTTGGTCCACTTCACTAATTGTTACACTGAAGCTACAAAATATGTTTGCTTCTAGGTTGTTTGTGTGATCTTAAAATAGATGTGTTGCAGGGGTAGTAAAAAGTGTCCATCATTATTTAATACTTTACTCAGGGAGTTTAAACAATAAATAACATGCAACACGAAGGTGTTGTTATGTTGCCAAAGTTTTAATTTTAAAAGATTAAAATCTCACCTTAGACCATACAGTACAGTGCCATCCGGGTGCAGTCGGATCATTCTGTTTTTCACTGTGACACCGTGAACAAACGATTTCTTGTCATTGAGGAAATAGGTGTCGGGGACCCAGAGCTGGTCAGCTACTCGGTTATCTAAGGTCAGGTTGAGTGGAATCTCTGAGTAGGATAGCCGCTTGTCTCGCCAGGCCTGCTGGAAGTACATTGTCAATGTATAGTCCTGTAAGTGTACAGAGGAAGGAAACAGAGGGCAGGAAATAAAGGAAAAGGAATAAAGTAAAGGGAGGAACACAGGCATCAGGGGCGAGAGAAAGATATAAAAGAAGAGACAGAAAAAAGAGAGAAAAAAGATAATTACCTCACCAAGCTAATGCTTTACTTTTTTTTTTTTCAGTTCAAAATTTCATGATAGATGAAGCTGGACTTCACTTTAAATGAAATGAAACTGTCACATAGTAAAATAAAATAAAATGAATAAAAAAAAATGAAAACAGTTCAAAGCAATTGGGAATTCTTCTGTTCATACAAAGGTGAGGTTGAGGTAGACAGTGTTAAGTAGGTGTGTGAATGTTCCTCAGATGGGAAAGATGCATAGAGACAACAAGACAGATTGTTAGGGTTTGTTGTGTACATCATGACGTTGCATTTGTCGGTTTTGGCTTGTTATTTAATGTAACAGCTTATTTGCAGGCACTGTGCATTCCATTCAGTAAGTGTGTAATGACATGACCTGCTCCTTTCTCTCTCTCTATATATATATATATTGATAGTGCACAAATATGATTGGCCCATTTTTTGGTCAAGTAAATGTAGAGTGTATTCAAACATGTCACTTTTTATAACATGGGCTATTTATTATTTGCAGAACAGGACAAAAGGTTCTGTTACAAACAAAACAAAACAAACAAACAAAAACAGGTCAAAACTGAGAGTACACCAACTTCATCATTTCACAAGTGGTATGAAATGATGTGCGCTTTTCAGCTGGTTCCCCATGAATCTAACACACTTATAGAGTCAATAAAGAGATATGGTGTGACAAAGAGAGCAAGAAAGACTTCATGTTTCAGACCAAAGAAGAAAACCTACAAGTAACCTTTAAAAATACTTTTACAATCCATTTCTTGTATTTTCTCTTAGCTTTGACAGCTCCTGTGCTTCCTTCATTAGTAGATGTTTATGGAAATGGCCAATTATGTTGTACTTGTAACATGTATTCAACCATTTTCACATTTGTTACTTTTTTGCCCTAAACTACTGAATAATAGTAGAGCACTCTCTTTTATTTTAATAATGTCATTGAGTGGCACTTCAAGCTTGTGACTGTTTGTGTCAGCTTCTCATAACAAAGACAAACTGTGCCCCAAGAAAAAAATGTATGTTTTTAAATAACTTAATATATATATATATATATATATATATATATATATATATATATATATATATATATATATATATATATATATATATATATATATATTCTTAACTTGATTCATTAAAGAAGCACACTAAAAGGTGAAAAAAAACCTTTTACATCCCAGAAGTCAACAAAAGCAGGTCAACAGACTAAAATTTTGGCTTCACATTTTCACTATACACAAGAGGACACATATTCTGTGAGCCTCCTGTATACTCACAAGTCCTGAAACTCATACAGTAGGTTAATGATTTATGAACAAACTGGAAAAGTTTGATGAATTGCACAAGAATTCCCTGATGGTAAATCTAGGGCATGCTTAAAAGAGTCAAGCCAGCAGTAAGATGCTCTTGTAGCTCTGTGAGGTAAGAGCCTACAAATCATCCATGAAAAAAAAAATAACTATGTTAAATAAACTTGCTGTCTCAGGAAACTTTTTTGTCATGACTGGCACATTCACTTTCTGGCAAAGAGGCTGAACATGCATTTTTGATTATACCTGTTGGCTACAAATCTAACATCCTACAGCACCTTAGGAACTGGATGCTGGGATGTTTACTGGATTGAGTCAGGAAAATGGGAACAGTAATCCTCATGACGTTGCTGTTTGATTTAAATGGGTTTTGTCATGTTGTTGTTTGTTGAATATTTGGCTTGGGTGCTGACAGCCATGTTTCAGAGTTTGAGAACCGAGTTTTTCAAAAGCCATAAATCGTGTCAACAGTAGTACACTGCACTGCAATTGGACTTTTAGAAAACTAAATGGTTTGAGCAGATTCAGGGTCAAACACTGCATGGAGGGCTTTGTTTCTTCACATATCAAAACAACACTGGAACATCTTATTTTTTGGACAGTTTTTTTAAAAAAAGAAAAAATGAGAGGGTTTGTAGAAGCATAATTGTATGCTACAAACCCAAGAGAATAGACGCCTAAGTGACAAATGAGCATAACATAATAAACTTCTGGATCAAAGTTTTTTGCTTTAAATAAATAAATCAGATATTTGATATGTGGGTATCGTTACACTTGCACATGCACATCCCTGATTGCATGTGCTGTCTTCTTGGCTCTCCTGGTTGGTGGTTATGTAACTGCTCAGTGCTCACACTCTACTCTCTGGCATGCTGTGCACTGCAGCATCATTTACTGTGATGTATAAAACTGCAGAAATGCCTCACTACACACAGACACAAGATTGCTATTATTTTGTCATTTTAGAAATGTAACTAAAAGGACATTGCATTCTGTCTCAACCTCCTAATACTAGACATGATTGATGAAGTGCATATCTTATTACTAATTTTGTTTTCTGTGTGTAGAGCTAGCACACAATACATGTTAGAACTGTTTGTCTTGTTTCAGGAATCAAACCTGGTCTAAGCAAGGATGCAACTATAATTTTCTTTTTAAATCTGCCAATAATGAATGCAATATTTTTTTATATTAGGTTGTCTTTTTGTAATTCACAACAAAAAAAAAACAATACTAGGACAATAGTGGCATTATTTTCTGAAAATAATTTAAAGCCAAAGCACTCATTAAAAGCATTATTCACAAAAGCTATCAACTGTTCTGGCATATGCACAGTACTCCACTTCACAAGGTTCACTATTTGAATTTGAACAACTTTCAAGTAGCTGTAACAGTTTGAGTACTAACAAACACCGTTTTATTCTATTGTCAGTTCATAAAAAGGACTGTTTACTTGACAGAGTTGCTTTGTGGAATATCCAGGCCCTGTAAGTGTGCCAGTATGGCAACTTTACTTTGAACCTAAAGCTGCCAATAAGATCTGCTCTTGTGTGCCCCTACGTTTCAATTTGTGAGGAAAAGAAGGCGCTTGTACATATCTCACATGACTGCAGTGGGTGTTTATATGTAAGTGCTGTGGAGGTTGTACTAACAACAGTCATAATGACCATAAACTATAGTGGAGAGAAAAAAAAGTGAAACAGTGATGCAGAGAGAAGGAAGTTAAATTTATGAGAGCAGATTAAGATATCCTCCCAGAGAACAGGAAAGAATGATACAAAGTATCATTAAAGCTGTTAGAAAATCCATTATGAACAACTAAATAACTATCTAGTTTCCTTAACACATGCCCTACTGCGTTAATGTCTTTTCTAATAATGATAATTTCTTGTTTATTACATTTTTATATCCTATTAAACAAGCCAAAAAATCTGCAAATGCAATTCAGTATATCAGCCAAACTCTCTAAAATCAAAATTGTCAAATAAACCAATTATATGTTTAATGTACTGCCCATTTATTTTACAGGCATTGACTCAATGAACCTAATGACTGAAAGCACCATTGATCTACAGAGGGAACCTTAATTTGACAATCTCATTTTAAAAACAAGCCTTGCGTAACTGACAACCAGTTAAAAGAAAACAATACATTTTGATTTTATGTTACACACTGATTGGAGCACTTAGATAAAATGGAGTTCATTTAAGAGTTTCTTTGTCAGGTAATAAATGAAAAGCAAAAAGCGCTCAGCTGTACTAAAGTCCACTGAAACATGAACCAGCTTTTCAAGGTCTGACTGAGAAGGACAAATATGTACTTTAGATATATTTCAAACTGAGACAAATCCCTTTAAGTAGAAAAGGTATATGCTTCTGGAATAAAAAAAAAAATCTGCTAGCTTAACGATCTTGGACAAAGCATGAATATGTATGCAATTGTGGGTGATCACCACATGAGGTTTGTGAAATATATTTCTAAAAATAAATAGACTACAGCGAAGCTATTCACAAATCAAACTTGAATAGAATAAGTTCATGAGATATGTACCCTGCAGCATGGATGACTGCAGCTGATCATCATCAAAAGCCTGCAATGGTGCAGATGACTGCCAGAAATAAAACTCATGTTGTTGTGCATCTTTTTTTTTTGTGCAACAATAGTCTTGTTGCTTTGTAAGCTAGTGGGATTTAAATACAAAGGATTACACATATCTGTGAGCACATATTTAGGTAGGTTTAATCAATGGTTTGTAATCCTCTGTCATTTTTCAACAAATTACACTTTGGTTGCTCAAGTTTAAAGTCATAATGTTTTGAGTTGCACCTTTCCACATATATCAAAAACTAAATTCTTTGTCAATTACTTTGGCTTTAGCGCCACAACATTAGAAGCAGCAGTTAGTGTAATCATCCAACATCTTTTATGAACAGAAAAGGTTTGCATTAGAAAGTTAGAACAAAATGTAACAGAACATTGTGGTATAAAATTCTGAGAGCTGTTCAGAACACTTTAGTTTCCAGACAACTTTATATGTCTACATAAAAATAGAGCAAGCTGCTAAAGTCCAGTTTTCTTTGGCATTTCTTTGGCATTGCTATGACAGTCTGACCCTGACAGGATTCGAATTTTATCAGCTCAAAAGTTCTGTACGTTTATAAATAAAAAACACACGACAAAAAGAAAAACACATACTAAAAAACTTCCAATGTAGAGCTACTCCAGACTTGTCTGCTCTGTATTATGGTAAACTTAAGGATCACTTTACTTTTGTAGATATTTTCCAAGTACAGTAGATTAGTAAACATACGTATTCATTTGATAATAGAGAAAAAAAAAGGAAAAAAATAGAAATTTAAACGGAAAAATACTCCAACTGTTCGTTTTGACCCTGTCAACCTGACTCATTCTCCAAGCTGCTTGTTAAATAACCCCTCACATCTCCAGTTTCCGGCCCACCATATGGCTTTGCTTGGACTGAGAACTGGACAGAGAACTATTATTAGACTTATCTTGTTTGACTTGTGTCATGAGTCCTCATCACATTCTGTTTCTGTTATCAGAAAGACAGAAAATCGATGGGAGGATGAAAACAAAAAGTGTCAACATATTCAAAAATCTTGCATTACCTTCAATATTCCTTAATAATGAGTGGTATTTAAAACAGCTTGGTTAATATTGCTGTATTCTACATTATTTTATTTAAAAAAAATACTGGATCAAACTGAAATATCTGATGTGTTAATCTCTACACCTTTTGGTGAAGTGTGCACATATCATCATAAAATGTGAATACAAAAAAATAAATTTAAACATTAAATATATCTGATTTCACTATTATTTTTTGATGGGATGCTTAAAATAAAATGTGCTTTGGACAAGATTAAAGGCAAAAAGTGAGACAAAAGCATAGAAAAGGGCAAGACCTGTTGAACAAAATAGTCACTGTGCGTGTTTTGATTGCAGGAGGACAAGGTTAAATAAAAGGCGTTGAGGCTAAAGTTAGAAAAAGACAGAAAAGAAACAGAAACAGAATGAGGATGACTAAATACTCAAGCCTGGTTATAAATCTCTTTTTTCCTTGTCTATCCTTGAAGCTTGTTTTCTATTACAGTGATGTGGGCTGGGATGGTGAGTTTGCTGGAAGGAATTGGGAGGTGTGAGTGGGCTTTATACTGGGGTAAATAAAAGACATTCAAAAGCTCAGTGGAGCAGTGATGCAAATTGCTTTTATTCTTGCAGTTCTTTACATCCAAATCTCGGATTTCAATGCCAGCAATGACCCTGTTCTTCTTCATTTATACTTCTCCTCATCTTACCCATTCATTCATGTTCTGTTCTTTGATATTTCTTTTCATTTTTGATCTTATATCCTTCCTCATGTTTTTGCAACCCCTTTCCTTCTGCATCTGCCTTTAGAGCATTCCCTTTGCCCAATTTTCATTTCCATCTCCATCACAGAGGGCTTTACTTGTCTCATGTGCATGAGGGTGAAAACTGGGGAATTGGCAAACTGCGGGTGTTCATAAATAATTAAAATTAGCCCTTTCTATAGCAACAGCCTATAAGAAAATAGGTAGTTGATCAGCCTTAGCTTCTGTAATCTGTAATGCTAATAAAGAGTCAGTTCAACAATTCAAATTGGAATAGCTGATCTTTGTTTGCCACCCCCCCC